>NW_008709190.1:1149048-1151208 GCF_000327385.1 Lottia gigantea
CACATCTATTGCTTTCTAATATCATTAGGCCTACCATTTCACAGTGCAATATTTTTGTTTGCAGGTCGTACTTTAATAACAATGAGGATACAAATAAAACATTTAATATAGTCATTTCAATAATTTAAATTTCAAGATTAAAAAATCAGTACATGATTTTACTGGCCACCTCTTTATCTCACACATCTCCACATTTCTATTGCTTTCTAATATCATTAGGCCTACTATTTTCACAGTGCAATATTTTTGTTTGCAGGTCGTACTTTAATAACAATGAGGATACAAATAAAACATTTATTATTGTAATTTCAATAATTTAAATTTCAAGATTAAAAACAAATCAGTACATGATTTTACTGGCCTCCTCTTAATCTCAATACAAGATGGAGAGTGGATTCTTTTTGGATATTGTAGTCTGAAAGTGTTCTACCATCTTCCAATTGTTTACCAGCAAAGATCAATCTTTGTTGGTCTGGGGGAATACCTTCTTTATCTTGAATTTTAGCTTTGACATTTTCAATGGTATCTGCTGGTTCAACTTCAAGGGTGATGGTTTTACCAGTCAAAGTCTTGACGAAGATCTGCATACCTCCTCGTAATCTTAATACAAGATGGAGAGTGGATTCTTTTTGGATGTTGTAGTCTGAAAGTGTTCTACCATCTTCCAATTGTTTACCAGCAAAGATCAATCTTTGTTGGTCTGGGGGAATACCTTCTTTATCTTGAATTTTAGCTTTGACATTTTCAATGGTATCAGCTGGTTCTACCTCTAAGGTGATGGTTTTACCAGTCAATGTCTTGACGAAAATCTGCATACCTCCTCGTAATCTCAATACAAGATGGAGAGTTGATTCTTTTTGGATGTTGTAGTCTGAAAGTGTTCTACCATCTTCCAATTGTTTACCAGCAAAGATCAATCTTTGTTGGTCTGGGGGAATACCTTCTTTGTCTTGAATTTTAGTTTTAACATTTTCAATGGTATCAGCTGGTTCTACCTCTAAGGTGATGGTTTTACCAGTCAATGTCTTGACGAAGATCTGCATTCTGAAAAAGAAAGATTTACTATCTAGATACGGGTCCACATACCTTAATCCGTATGATATGAAACTATTTAATACTTAATTACGCGTCAAAAATCCATTGACGCCATTTTGTTTTTCATTTTTTGACATCGAAATTAATATAAAAATATACCATTATTAGGTCTATAAGCCCAATGTAATATACTTCTTTCTAACTCTTCTCGATAGGGTTTCAACTATGGCACTTCCTTACCGAAAAAAAAATCACAATTTATCAACGAAAGAAATAGATTATTTTACCTACTTGACTACGTGTTTTTGAGGCTAAGATCACTGTAGAATAATGATGTAAATAGCTGTTACCGTTAATTTTATACCAGATGTCATGTGACAAAAAGGTAGTGCATCGATTGGTTAAGTTCTTTCTAGAAAAGTCTACATACGTCATCAAACTATTAATAGTAATATAATATCTATTTTTAGATCTTCGTCATAGACCTGACTCATGTCCAAGTTGAAACCTCAAAGGCTAAACAATATAAATTGTATCAAACATACTAGTCTAATATGCATATGTACCAAAATTCTGTCTGCTTAGACTAGACTCAATTAGTTGAAACCTTTTGGTTACAAACTTACAAAACTTATAACAACTAAGAACAAGTCGAAGTGGCTCCAATAATGTTTGTTGTCAAGGGAGGTCACCAAGAGAGATTGCGGAAGCGGAAGCAAACATTCTTGACATGCGCTTTAATTGTTTCTAAAACGTGAGCGGGCGGCAAAAAAGTAACGCATTAAGGTTAAGGAGTAAATTTTTTCTTCAAGAACCTTAAAACTAACTTATATTGCTTAACATGCCTGCCAGAGGAAGAAAGAGAGTTTTAGAGGATGCGGAAGATTCACCCAGTACCCCAGAAAAGAAATCTAAAACAGGGAAGAGCGCTAAAAATGGGAAAGTAACGAAGGAGATTGAAAAGGTTGAGAATGGTAAAAAGTCTAGTAAAGTAAATGGAACTTCGACGAGCAAGGAGATCATCAAAGAGAATGGGTCTGCATCTAAGAAAGAAGCAAAAGCATCCCGGAAGGAGGAGCCTATGGAGGATGTCCCTCCACTAGTAAAAGTTGAACACCGGTCCCC
>NW_008709190.1:1219891-1243897 GCF_000327385.1 Lottia gigantea
TAGTAATAGAGCCTGAAGTAATACATATTCATGAGGTGATATCATTTCAAAACTTGTCAATCAACAGGCTGTTACATACCTTTTGATTTGTAAATATATGAACCCATACATGCCCAAACACGTGCATTTTATATGAGCAAGGATTACCTCTCTTTTATAGCTTAAAATTCACATTAAATTCTCATATCACGGAACCTCATATGAGCCAGTCCCTCTTATTTACTGTTTAGTGGGTGTGATTTAAACCACACTGAATTGAAACAGTTATCCAAGTATCTGTGACAATGGCTTGAATTTTTGAAATTAAAGTAATCAAGATCCTTAGGAACTGAAACCTACCGTTGTCATGATTTTATACAGTTCATCTAAAGAAATATATCCATCACCATTGGTATCAATCTTTCGAAATGCTTTTATCAAATCTTCAGCATTTGTTACTGTTTCCTTTCTACAGATATTTACGAAATCTTCAAACGTCAAGGATCCTGTTAAATGATACAACGTGAATGGTGTAAATTAGTTTTGGGTATTGCCAATCATTCCATGATATGATACTAAACTGGTCCGCAATTTCATATAAAGCTAGGCACCGAAGGAAAGGGTTGAGCTATTGTCATCTTGGCGAAATTCACAACACTAGCGAAGTTGTCAACACTAAATTGACTACATTTCACCAAAGTCTGCTGTCAATTTTTTGACCGTGAGATTTAGGCTGTTAAGGATTTGGTGAAATTCATTGGGGCTCCTAGTGGTCAACTACATCTCACTAAAATACACATAAGACCAATCGCTGAATATATCAATATCTTGATTTACGTGGGGTGTATAGCTCTATATGAGTCAAGCGAATAATTTATATATGACTTTGCTTGGTGATACTCATCACAGTTAAAGGACTACGTAATGTAATTGATCAAATATAGCTCTTTATCTTAAAAGTTTCCCTGCATTGTGTCAGCACTAACTGAAATATTAGTTAACAATAGGGTGTAAATATCATATCATTAATGTTATGTTACAGAACTTTTATTTTAAATAAGCGTTAGTGAATAAGTTTTCATCAGATAATATAATCATAATCTTTTTGATTTTTATGTTTGAAGTACTGACAATTTCCATTTCAACTATATAAATCTTAACAATAGTCAACACTGCTTTAACCCTGTGTCAGTTCCTTCTGTTGAACAGTAGTTTGTTACCTTCCAACCACCTTAATCTCTATTAGAATTTGTGAACACTGCTTTAACCCTGTGTCAGTTCCTTCTGTTGAATAGTAGCTTGTTACCTTCCAACCACCCTAACCTAAATAAATGAAATAACTTCTTACTTGTATCTCGAGCCCAATATCTAGATAATGATTTAGTTGTTGGATTTCGACCAGTCTGCTGTAAAGCTGAAAGGAAAAATGGAAACCACTGATGACTAAAATAACAATATTTATAACAACAGTCTTGTACAGTGTAAATTCTTTTAAAAGCGAAAAAAACAATATGGTCATCATGTGTGGGATTAAGGCAAGTCTACAACTTCATTTATATATTCTTTATGTATAAAATTCAATTTTACATTTTACTTTTACACCTAGAGCTAACAAAGAGTAAAACTCCATGCAGTGTACAGCATTAACCTACACTTCTAACTGTTGAGGGATCTTTAACGTCCCATTCAAACAACTAGAACTTCTTCCATGTTAGCCCTGCATCACTGACAGGGAAAATTCAAAAGGGATCAACTGATCTATGCTAAAACTCGATCTCTGCATCTCTACTTTAACAATATTGAAGGGTTGAGATAAATCATACTAATTTCTAGTATGCATACTAACCTGATAAAAGATCATCTCTACTAGTAATCTCTTCTCTCAAATCATCAAATAAACATAAATAAGCTGCTTTACATTCTAATTTCAATTCATTATCTACAGTTGATGAGCGACTACTGTGAGATGCTGCTGAAGATGGTCGACTTCTATTTCGAGACATTCTTCTTTGACTGTGCTCCTATGAACAAGTTCTTGTTTTTAATAGTTATTAACAATGATATGTCTTATTTTGAACTTAAGTCTGAAATATCAAAATTCGCTATTTTCAAAGATATCAACTGGAGAAAAACTTGGCCCTGTTTTATGGAGATTTTCTAAAAAAAATTCTGTTGTTCAGTCATACAATGTCACCCTCATCATTATCCCACTATCTGATTTAAGCTTATCTTATGTCCCATCCATGCCTTTGCCTTTGGTAATCTTTTGAGATTTTAGCTATCCTGTCCACAAGTACCTGTGATACTGTCCACAAACACCTGTTGTCTTGTCTCTGATTCCATCAATTTTTTTTTTTCGTTTACAAAATAATACATGTAATATCTCTTCAGCCAAAGACTGCAGGTGCAAAAATAGCTCAAGGGACATGTAATACAATCAAAATGAAATATATCGGCGAATACAAGGTTTAAAAAAACGGAAAATGTCCATTAAACATGACTAAGTCGACAACCGTCAAATTGTAATCAATATTCCCTACCGATACTTTGAATTATAAACAGCACAAGGCTAGAGTAACAAAATGCATTGACAGTTCTCCAATAACACATAAGTATTAAAATATGCAAGGATTTAAATGAAAAGAAACTGAAAAAGATGATGATAAATATCATAAACACAAATAATTTAATATTGTTTACCTGTTGACAACGATAAGAACCAACTTGTTTTGGTGAACTTCCTACTCGCCGCGAGTACCATGGACTTCGTGCGTAGCCAACAAATAACATAAAATTATCTCCCTTCGATAACAGTGAAATTGCGTTCTATAAAAAAAAAGGCATTCTCACAACTCTCACATATTTCCAAGATATCTGGTTTAATCATCAAAAGTGAATCTACTATCAGTTTGATTATAACGCACGAAGTCCGCATTAATATTTTTTTTTATTTTTGTGACTTTAAAACAAGCTCATCATAGGTGTGTTCGATGACATGGATGTGTTCGATCTATCATGCATTTGCAAACCGAAACCATAACAGATCTTGTGCTTCGCAGTAGGCTAGTGTTTGTATTATAAGTCACCATTCTTTGGGGGGAAAATAGGGCTACCATTGACTATATTTTGAAGTTCTAACCACTACATCGCTATCAAATTGTATCATTTCGTTAAACAAGTCCGTCGACCAACAAATCAACATGGCTGCTGTGAAAATGGTACAAGTTGGCGAACAATTTATGTCATCGCTTTCTGGTGTGTCTTGGTCAGATGAAATACTTCAAGGATATCTTTTTGGCCAAATCACAAAGGATAAGACAATAGTAGTTGGGTTTGCTAAAACTAATCAGATTAAAGATAAATATGACCACACATATGTTTCTCAACATTTGGTTGGTGGTTTAGATATCTGTGGTGTAATTGTTAAACCAGGGTTAGGTGAAGATCCAATGTCAGCAGCTTTTGCAAAACTAGTGAAAGTTACTTTAGCAGAAAGGAATTTTCTTCAGCCAAATATACTCATATATTTATCAAATGGCGAAAATCCAAGTCAAAGTTTTAATTGGTTATTAGAAGATAAGAATATTGCTACACAAGCGGAAATTGAAATAAGAGACCACAGCATATTGTCAGAATCTCTTCTCGTACGCATTCAAACAAAAATTTCCATGACATGTCTCAACCCAAATTCCATAACGGAGGATATTGACCAAGAAGTACAGAGGCTGTGTTCAGATGTAAAAAATGGTGGCTCTCTTACTTTTTCTATAGCAGAATCTTCAATCCTACTCATGTATGATGAAACATATGGCCTTAAGAAAAATTCAACAGCCAGTAGTCTTCTAGAATATCTTCCAAAGTTAAAATCTAGTCAAGAAGTTGTATTATCAATGGATGTTCTCCAGAGACTATCAAATAACAACATTATTCCGACATGTGCTCCATTTATTCAACATAACATTGGTGAAGAAAACTGTTTGATGGTTGATTTACCTGTTGATGTTTTATGTTTTGTACCTTTAGACTTGCCCACCAAAGACATTAATCAACTGATATGTGACACCATTAGTCGGCAAATTGAAGCTATGGGCTGTAACATACGCGATAACATAGACAATGGTAAAGTTTTCCTACCAGAGGCATTCCACTTCCAGCCTCCAGAGTCTGATTATTTTTTAAGTATAATTTACCCTAAAGATATAGCAGATGATAACCTTGAAAGCTCCAGGAAGAAACTTCATGAAGTCTTTTGTTTACCTTCCAATAGACCACTGTTAAAGAGAAACAACAAATATATCTTTGGTGGAGAAGAAATTCCTGGTGGATATTTATTAAATCCTCATACTCAGATTAACATCCAACCATTAAAAGATTCAAAGTTTTATCTTGTGAAAGGTAATTACACTTACCACCACTACATGCAAGATAATTTTGATGACAATAAATGGGGATGTGCCTACAGATCTTTGCAGACTCTCTGTTCTTGGTTTAGGTTTCAGGGTTATACAGAACGCCCTGTACCAACTCACAAAGAAATTCAACAGGCTTTGGTGGACATTGGGGATAAAGATCCGAAATTTATTGGTAGTAGAAAATGGATTGGTTCATTAGAAGTTAGTTACTGCTTAGATAATCTTATTGGCGTCACTAGTAAAATTCTCAGTGTGAGTGCTGGAGCAGATTTGGCTAACAAAGGAAGAGAATTGGCCCAACATTTCTCAACTCAAGGAACACCAGTTATGATAGGAGGGGGTGTTCTAGCTCATACTATACTTGGTATTAATTTTAGTGAAGTGACTGGGGATATAAGGTTTCTTATATTAGATCCCCATTATACCGGTGGTGAATATATTCGTGAAGTTCTTGATAAAGGATGGTGTGGATGGAAGGGACCAGATTTTTGGGATCAGACTGCTATGTACAATATGTGTTTACCACAGATACCAAGCAATGCTTTATAGTTGCTGTCACTATTTCTTTATAAAACGGTACCGGTAACTGTAGTAGTTTTTTTTATATATTAAAAGCCTTTGTGAGCTTTTTTATGCTACTTGCTTGCTTTGAAAAACAGAAATCAACTTAAAGGGACAGGTGTGTCATTTTGGGGGTTTGATTCCAGTCTTGAATATAGGTACAGTCTTTAGAAGTACTAGAAATGTACTAAAATCGTCTAATTCCTTTAATAATACTTCAAACTAAGAATTTTACTCACTATTTCTATAATATGTCATTTTCATATATCACAGAGTATCTTAAATTGATGAATCGTCATTTTAACATTCAATCCCAGATAATTCTGGACACACATGGATTTAATGGGTCAAATTTCGATAGTGAGCTTTGAACACTATTACAGACTGGAATAGCTAAAAAAAATTCCTGTTTCTTTGACTAAAGTATGATGGGTAAAAAAAAAATGGTACATCTGTCCCTTTAAACCTGCCATGATGTATGAAAATTTTTCTATTTTACATTTTATACATACACAATTACTGCAAAAAAATAAAAATAAAAAGAAACAGCATACAGGATTTATATATTAACCCTTTGAACAACTGACTCGTGACTTGCAGTCATTGTAGGTAGAATGTTATTATTGTTATAAAGGATTAAATTGTTATGAATGAATTGATTGCATAAAAAATGATTGTTAAGTTATTGAGTGCTATATTATGTGCTTATATGATATAAATTTACTCAAACTATATTTCTATCTGAATCTATGAAGGAATTTCTTTTTTAAAGGACGCTTCCTCTTCGATAATGGACTTAAATTTGAAGTCTAGAACACGGTCAACAAGTGTATATATTCATCAGTTGGACTTGACCATGACTAAAGAACTGTCTAGGTCATTAATCCATTAAAGTAGCCCAAACCTTGTCTAGGTCATTAATCGACCATAGCAACCTAAACCTTGTCTAAGTCATTAATCCACCATAGTATCACAAACGTTGTCTAGGTCATTAATCCAACATAGCAGCCTAAAACTTGTCTAGGTCATTAATCCACAATAGCCTAAACCTTGTCTAGGTCATTAATCTACCCGAGTAGCCTACACTTTGCCTAGGTCATTAATCCAACATAGTAGCCTAAACCTTGTCTAGGTCATTGATCCAACATAGTAGCCCAAACCTTGTCTAGGTCATTAATCTACCCTAGTAGCTTACACCTTGCCTAGGTCATTAATCCTACATAGTAGCCTAAACCTTGTCTAGGTCATTAATCTACCCGAGTAGCCTACACTTTGCCTAGGTCATTAATCCAACATAGTAGCCTAAACCTTGTCTAGGTCATTGATCCAACATAGTAGCCCAAACCTTGTCTAGGTCATTAATCTACCCTAGTAGCTTACACCTTGCCTAGGTCATTAATCCTACATAGTAGCCTAAACCTTGTCTAGGTCATTAATCTACCCGAGTAGCCTACACTTTGCCTAGGTCATTAATCCAACATAGTAGCCTAAACCTTGTCTAGGTCATTGATCCAACATAGTAGCCCAAACCTTGTCTAGGTCATTAATCTACCCTAGTAGCTTACACCTTGCCTAGGTCATTAATCCTACATAGTAGCCTAAACCTTGTCTAGGTCATTGATCCAACATAGTAGCCCAAACATCTCCAAGATCATTAATCCACCATAGTAGCCTAAACCTTGTCTAGGTCATTAATCTAGCCGAGTAGGCTACGCTTTACCTAGGTCATTAATTCACCATACTAGTAGCCTAAACCTTGTCTAGGTCATTAATGTACCCGAGTAGCCTACATTTTGCCTAGGTCATTAATCCAACATAGTAGTCTTAACCTTGTCTAGGTCATTATTTCATCATAGTAGCTTTAACCTTGTGGATATTAATCTAACATGGTTGGCTAGCATTTACATAACCAAGGACACTAATCCATTTTACCTTGCCTAGGCCAATTCCCTCACAAGGCTGAACCTTAACATGGTCATCTATCCCACGTTCCTAAGCCTTGGCAAGTTCATCTATTCCATTATAGTAAACCTTGAAACGATTATCAATTCTATCATAGTAAACCTTGAAACGATTATCAATTCTATCATAGTAAACCTTGATATGGGCAACAGTTACACTGATGTAGGTTAAACACCGTCAATTGACATTATCCCTGGCCCCTTTAATTCAGACTATACTCGAATATAAGCACTGGGGCGTTATCAAGACCCATAAGATCACGACACAATAACGTTGCCTTGGAATAGCGAAGGCCTGGGCCTAATTGTTGCTTGATTGTCGTCATAATAGATGTTATTCTTATACAAAAGTTAACGAGGTATAGGAAAGATTAGTTTTGCTCTATAGGCCTATTGATTTAAATTTCTAAAAATCTGTTAAAATGTCAACAACAGCTGAAGATTTTCTTCACAGAACATATAAAAGTACCAATGTTTCCACGCCAACTACCAAATTGTGGAGAAATGACGAACAATATGAGTCGTCTGATGAGTCGTATTCAGAAGAGACTATATTAAACGTTGATAATTTCACAGAAGAAAGTAAATTAGGTAAATGATTATTTTCAATCGAATATAACACTGTCAGACCTGACCAGTTAACGGATTTACCTTGACTTGGAATTCAGTTTTAAAGCAGCAAGGCAAATAGTCAAGTTGAGATTACGGCATCTCTGTAAAAGCGTTTAGGCGCAAACGTCCCATGGAGTGTCTGAAGGGTTCTCCACCTGGAAATTTTTTGAAAAATGGACGTTTAGTGAAATAGACCTAAACATCTGTCTCTATTCCAGCCTCTGATAGCTATTTAGACAGCTAGTGTCAGCTACACCAGCACATCTGTCTAAATAGCTATCAGAGGCTGGAACAGAGACATATGTTTCGATCTATCGGTTAGAATGCTTTGAAATTATTGAAGTCGGGATAACGTGAGGACTAAGTTGCTATTAGTATGACGACCACTTTCCCCATTATTTTAGTTGATCAAGCCTCAAATGTGTACAATATAAATTTGGAGAAAAAAATCAGACCAAGGATAATCTAAAACCCCAAGAGATGAGTCATTATTCATTCATGTAAAATGATATACATGTATATGATTTCCTTTTATTTCTTTAAGATGGTCATGTATCAGATGAATCAATGGGTGGATCTTTACCAATTGCCACAACTAAAACAGAGATCAGTTTACCAGGTTCTAGAAGAAAAACAAAGATAATTGATAAGAAGGTTATAAGTGAAGGAGAAGTTTTGCGAAAAAACGGGCGTTTACTTCGAATGATGTACATGTTACAATTACGTAAACGATCTCAAAGTTCACCGCAAACAAACGCATTTGATAACACTTCAGCATCAACAAGTAAGTCCAATCAGCCACAACCAGAGGTTCAGCTTGTTGGAGCTGAAACGCCATTAAAGAAGCACAATGATGAGGTCAAGAAAGATGTTACTAAGGTTACAGGAGAAAAGGTTAACCGAAACCCCACCCAAAGCTCCGATCCACGACGATTATTGCGCAAATTTATCAATACGGGAAGGATAGAACATTAGATCGATGTCCATTGGGGTAGGGAACTTAACTCATAGGGTGCATATAATGGAGAAAGAAGTTTTTATTTTATAGATCCCGAGATGAATGGTATGGTCTCTCTCAATTCATTCATCGATTGGCTGAGGCATTCCAGCGCCTCAGTTTCATACACCAATAAATTGAACTTTAACCATTTGTTATTAGTACCCTTTTTTGTAAATGCTAGTATCAGTACATAGAGTGTATAATGAAATATGTAAATTAAAAGAATCATGATTAAAGGGACAGGTCACCATCCGTTGAACCAATCGTCCCTTAGTGTCAGAAACTTTTTTTTTTTTAGCTGAAACTAATCACCATCCAATTCTAAGCCTTCAAATTCATGTGTCCAGAATCTTCCGCGTTTTAAAGTTGGAATGACGACTCATCTTTTCTTAAGACTTCTAATTCGAGCTATATTTTAAGGGATTATGCGAATGTTGTGCAGTTCTAGTACTTCTCTAGAAGTAATTATTCCCACCCTCTCCTTTAAAAAAACTCAACACCCGAAAATGGTGAACCATGTCTTTTAAGATAATCAGATCGCCGTGCTTGACTTTAAAAACGCCGAGACTTGTTGACACTTTTTATCACAAGAAAAACACCAAAACACATAGAATTTATATAAATATATTAGAAATGTGTAAAAAAAATAAATATGGTACGAATAACAAAATATAATGATAAAGTATCAATATCACAGAGTAAACGAGAAAAAAGTTTCTATAATATTTTTATCATGAAGAGTTTCATAAAAATGTGTGTGTCGGGGACACTGATAGCATCAATTTCCACCATTCCGATTTTTGATCAGACGTCGGTGGTTCAAGTATTTGATGACGTCACATCGCAATGTTTCATCACATCAAAACCTCTTTACACCCCTTTAATGGACACACCAGACAACACCAAATTTAGACTTTCATTATTTTTTTTTACTGTGCAGTTGGTTGGATCATTCTAAATTTAACAATACAATAAAGCTTGTAAAAACGTTTCTATCCTATTTTTGAAAAAATATTTATTTATGGACCATTTCCAAAGTATAACTATTAACACGATGAAGAGGCCGTGAATTTTCGTGGAGGATTGAGGACGATTATCAGCTCCATCTGAGCGTTATTTTTCTTACAATAGACTTTTCCCGAAGCCTTTCCTCGGACGTTATATAGGATGGGATATATGGGATATCGGTAAAGTCCGATGAACGTGTTTAGCTTAATTTGTTATGCTAGTCCGAAGCGATTCTTTTCACAGCTGCTACGCCTACAATACAAAGCGATACTTCTACCAAGGGCCTATCATTGGCCAACAGATAAAAAGCTAAGCATATTATTAGGCCTAGTATACATCTTGATAACGTATAATATAAAGACTTTATAACTATGATGAGAGTTTTTTCAACTCGATATCACAATCGTCGTAATCATCTATAGAGACATCATCGAAGTCTAAACTTTCAAATGGGCTACCAGAATCTTCTTTAGATCCTCCAACTATCAGGTATAAATCATTTCCACTTCTCTCAGCTGTGACAGGTCCTTCTCTCGATCCATCCACCTTCAAATAAACTATTCCTTTGGATTTGGAAACAGATTTTAAAATTTTCTTTATACTGTTCAAATAACACAAGACCCCTAACATTTGATTGTAGTTAAGTGCTGAAATGTTTGAATCGGTTACAAAATTAACACCCATTTGAATGCATTGAAACCAACATTGGTATATTAAAGAGCAGGAATTGTGGCTGTTGAACAAATCTCTTCTTATGGCGAAGCTCTCTAGAGCAGTGTACCTTGGCACATTGTGGACCTCTTCATCAGCTCTTGTATTACCACTGAACTCAAATGGTTGATTCAGATACCCAAGTAGATCACATGCTTTTCCAGGATCAGCTATATAGTAGATAACGTTGTCAACGGTCAAAATCTGTCCTTTAGCTCTCCAATCAATGTTTGGACACCCGAATAAACATTTGGAGTTCACGAAACTCATAGTATTGAAATTGTCAGATGTAGCTTTTCTGAAGATTAATTTGAATTTTTTGGATTTTGATTTGGATAAGGTGAATATGGGTGTCCCCGGGGTCAAATGTTCGACCTCATTCTTGGTCAACCAACACCACAAACCAGTTTCAGATCTACAGTTCCCAACACGCCAGCAGTAGTTTGAAGTATCCAGGGAGCGTTTAAACTCATCTAGGAAGGTGTTATTAAGATACTTTTCAAAGTGCTTCATCTCAAGGGAAAATAGTTGTGACGGATGAGCCATACGTGGATTTTCCATGCATATTGTGTTTATCAAAGCATCCGTATCCAATCGCAAGGATCCCTTGAATCCATAGCTATTCTGTAATGAGGAAAGTATCTTGTCCAAAATATTTTTCGTTTTTGATTTTGTCTTCCATACTGCAATTATTTGATTTGTTTGCAATATTTGGAAAGCATTCGAGTAGTCAAAATCACTCGATGACCAAACACTCGAAGATTTTTCCACATGCACTCCAATAGTAATTTCTGGACCATCTAAAAATATACCGGCTTCAGCGGCACGAGGAACAACTTTTACAACAACTTTTCGAATATCCAAGTTTAAGAATGGCATAGCAGCAGCTGCAGAACCACACTTTGATAGATGCATTCTGATACAGTTACTGACTATACTGTGGGCATCGGAGTAAGATTTGGCAAGATTAAGAGAACTCCAGTCAACGTCTAGAACAGCTGTCGTACCTCTCGATCTCTTCTTTATGAATGACTGAAGTTTCAGAACGCTCTCTTGGAAGTTGATGCAAGTTGAATGAAATAATGTCACAAACTGTACCAGCGGAGAGAAACACTGGATTCGTTCATGATCGATTTTGAACTTCCACACTAACTTCTCTTGTAGCTGTGGAATGAAGCTTAGGTCGTTTATGTTTTCATCTTTGGAATAGCTAACTTCTATCATTGAGATTGGTGCTAAGAGATTCAGGAGATTTTGACGGGTTTCTTTGTTATACAGTGACCAAACGTCTCTCAGAACACCTCCTACTAACGATATGGTATCATTAAGTTGGCTCAATGGATTACTGGATGAGTCACTAGCCAGTAACTGTGTGATTTTACTGGAGTCTTCAGATTCATCAAGAAGGGTCCAGTCCACAATAACTTTAATACAGGAACCGGGAATACAGGATCGGGTCTGAAAAAGAGAATCATTACAGCTGAAAATATTAATAAGGTACGATTTACGTGATAATGAGACGTACATGACTATAAACACATATGATTAAAAGATGGTGGAACATAACCATTTGCCTACATCAGCACATTGTTGGTAAACAAGCACTTTTCATATCAAATTTATCAAATGTATACTCTATTGTATGACCACATACATTCTAAATTTCACACAAAAATGTAATTTTGTTTATGGGCAGGGGCATCAACTTGTTCCCCAATTTACCTTCCTTTCCCCATTGTCAGACTGGTAGTTACAACCGGATGTGGTCATATAAAAATGAACTGAGCATCAACACAATACATAAAAGTTTCTTGTATACTCACATTTAGCTCAATGTCCTTCAACTTCTCCTCAACTTGGTTTTTGAACTGAGGATTTGGTAAAATATCTTGAGGTACACTGGAACACATGACCATCCATTGCTGGGAATGATCATCCTGTACCAGAGTCACGTCATCATATAGGATGTCTTCTTCAATATAAGTGCAAGGTTCAACCAATTGATCAGTGTAACATCTTACTATGATTTTTCTTAGCTTCAGCCATGCGGCACTATTCTTGGATATTTCCTGAACGTATCTCCCTATAATTAGTTTGGAAAATAGTATGGATATGACATCGACTTCTGAAAGCTTGGATGTAGCGGTACATTGACGTATACAGTCAGTTTCTACTATCACCGATTTACCAAATATTGTTCTCGGATAGACTAATGTGCTGTTATGATGCAGGTTTAAGTTTTCGAAGATTTCCTCGATCACGCACTGGGGGAGGAGACGGATTATATCAAAATCAGAAAGTCGTCCATTCTTATGTTTGATCTTGCACACTTTGAATTGTTGTGGGTCCAACCGGTATTGAAGGCTGAATGGTAATTTTTTCACAAGATCTCGAAGAACATTGAGTTTCTCAACTCTCTGCTTTCCATTCATTTTAGCTTCAAATAAGTTGACAATTTCCATGTTACCCATACCATAAGCGGATTCCAGAATAGACTGATCACGTGGGGTAACAGAAGTTATGTCAGTACGGGACACATGGATCCACTTCACAATGTCGTTTAGATGATAACCAACACACAAATTGGCTATTTCTGGTATATCGAATTGCGTCGTTTGCTTGGCATCTTTAAGTAACTGAAGAACCACTGTGTCGATCTTCTTTTTAATTGCGCATTTAAGGACTGCTTCTTCACAGCCTAGCTCGCTTAGCAGAAGAAACAGTTCGCCATTAACCGGGATCTGTGGATATCCCATTGTGTATAGAGCTGAATTGATAATTTGACTTGACTTTGAAATGGTTCTCCACGCCAAAATCTTTTGCATCGGATGAAAATGATGCGCTTTCATTCCTCTTTTCCTCTGGCTTAGTCTGAAGCCAGAACTTGACTTTTTCCGGTCGTAGATGTTTCGAACTGAATGAAACTGTGGTGAAATTCGTCCCTTTTGTAAACATTTAAACCAACCAATGCAGTAATTATGTAAACAATCAAAACAGGCGAAATTTGTATCGAGATGATTGCAGTGATGAACATCTTTTTCTGGTCCGCACAGAAGGTGTATAACATGATGGTGGCCCATTGCTACAGCTGTTGATGCTGGTATCAAACCAAAGTTATCTTTTGCAGAATTAAGTGCTGGACTTTGTACCATTCTGACAATATCTTCGTTCCCATATTTTGCTGCAATGTGAAGAACAGTTTCACCATTTCGATATTTCCAATTGTTGTACGTTTTGTCATGAATCAATGCATCAACTGCCTCCATATTTCCACATTCGATGGCTGTGACTATTGGAATTTTACCTTTGAACTCCAAGGATAACCAAGATGAATGTTCTTTTGTTGAATACAATTTGATCAAATCTAGCAATGCTTTCAATGTCAGGTTATTATTGTAGCGTGCACACAAATGTAGCAAAGGTAATTTCTGGTAATACTTTTCCATCATATACACTATATCTTCCTGTGCAGCGTTACAGTAATGCAGTGCTCCTCGATCGTCGCCATTTTTTAATAAATTTTCCAAAGTAAGACAAAGTCTTTTCTTTTTTATATGGCTAAAATGGATAACATTGTCGTTTACAGTCATTTCATTATCAACCATAAGACTTCTGAACCAACCACAAGGTACATAATCCAGGTTGCTTTGGTTGGACGAACTCGAACACTTTGTTAAAATAGTCCTCAGCCTAATATGACCAAAGGAGCTGGCAAGATGAATATGGTTGATCGAAGTTTCGAGCTGGAATTTCGAGAGTAACATTTCGGCTAAGGCTTCAAAACCATATATGCACACATAGTCAAACACACCGAAACCCAGCTCGTTCGTAAGCGTTATATTAATTTTATGGTTTATTAGAAGATCGCGGACCAGACTTTCATGACCATTGGATGCGGCGATGAGGCACAATTCATCCAAACAAGAATCGTTAGACGTCATTCGTTCCAAAAATCTTATAACATCGGTGTTTCCTTTTCTGTAAGCTATCTTCAGAGCTTTATAAACTGCATCAGAATCCAAATGACTGTGCCTACTCATCAGTTTCTCGGAAATATGTTTGACCATTACAAGATTGTTACTGATAATGGCACATTCTAGTATTGATAACTGCTCAACCTTGCTATTCCAAGTGATACTTGAATTTTTTCTCATGAAGTCAACATCAAACAATCGGTGATGGTTCATAAAATAAAAAAATAGTGCAGTTCTTCCAAATAGTGAACTCAGACAAATGAACTTCGGTACCAAAATACTAAAGGCCTCATTATCAATAAGGTTGTCACTTAATTTGATCACAAATTCCTCATAATCATATTTGATGGCATCTTGAACTCTGTTATCCCAAGCATCGATAGGTTGATCTTTTAGGATATGCTCTAATATTGGCATCACCACATTATAAAGTCTTTGGTCCTCAACGATTTGCCAGGTTATATTCTGTATCCGCACTTTGTTATCTGAAATGGTTTTCAGACATTCTGTTCGGTTTTCGTTATCCTTTTTCGTCAAACTACTCATTTTGTCTCTCGATCCAAATAAAAGAATCAAATCAATGGTACTTAGGTCATCACATAATGGTTTGGTAAGAAGTTTGTTGTATTCCTGATTACTATTGCACGAACTCCTGATGATTTCAAACAACCTTGGTTGTCCAAGAACTGCTGATAGAAATAAGATAGGTTCCGAAAGAAATTGTTCTTTACACTGAATGCTGTCGACAGCTATGTTTCTCAAACAGTCCCAAGGAATAGCATGGTTTATGTCGATATGTTGAAAACATGGAATGTTGGATGTCTTTTCGACTATTCGACCAGCTTCTTTGAATAAATCACGAAAGCTTTGTGATTCTGGTTTGGAGAAAGAATTCAGAATGATTGTTTTTTTTATAACGTCTTCGTTGTTTGACATTTTTATGTCTCCAAGAGCAACGCGGAGTATAGCACTCTCGAGGTGGTCACTGGTGCCGTATTCTGCGATACTGTCCCATATTGGTCCCTGATTGTTCACTATGGCGTATATCACAGGAGATTCATAAATATTGCCAAGAAAAACTTTCTTCAGAGGCTGTTCAAGGATTGAAGATACCAACTGAAAATTTGAAGTTCCAATAGCTACATTTAATAATGATGTTCCTTGTTTGAGGGACTGCAACATCAGATCAACCAGTAGTTTCACCTCACTCATGTTATTATCTCTTTGTAAATGATTGACTTTTTCTAAGACGGAAACATCTTTCGGAACTTTGTGAATAATGCGATTAGTGTCATAAATTTCCTCAAAGAATGATCCATTTGATCCAACTCTATCTGCGACTTCACATGATCTTGTTCCTTTTCTAGTTAATGCCAATTGACCACGGCTGTGACTTTCTAAAACGGTTTTCGTTCCAAATAAGTACAATCTTTTCCTGGTTAAATGAATTGTCCTTACTTTAGATAAAACACAACCGTTCAGAATCAACAGTTTAGCCATGTCCCAGTGGTGATTGGACAAGGCGTACCACAAAGGTGTCGCATTAGACGCATCGGGCATATTGAGGATCTGGTTTATCTGATGATTATCGCAGGTTGTCAGTTGGTTAAATATCAATTCTACAATGGTCATTTTTCCTTGAGCGCAGACAAAATGCATAAAGGTTCTCTTATGTTTGTCCTGTTGCTCTAAATAGCCCAATCCAATAAATTCATACGAATTCAACATTGGTTTAACGATGTTGTCGGTAACTTGGTCATTTCTCTTTATCGCAATGATTAAGGCATTTTGTGCTTCTTCCTGATTTAGACTTGACCAATCAAACATCTTTACCAACTTAAGGCACACATCTTCTGGTCCACGAGCAAGGGCGATCAGCATGGCTTTACTAAAAGGAGAAAAAACCGAATGTACGACGCAGCAAGATGTTTCATCTAATGACTTACTAAAATCGTTTTTGTGTATTTATGTTGTTATTAAAGTAAACGTTACAATTTGAAACTTCATTTGAATTATGCACAGTGAATGTATTCTAAGGATTAACTTTTTCTTGTCTGTTCATTTGTTTTGGTCCGAAAAAAAAAACCAAAAAGTAACATAATAAGGAATTTTTGTGAGGGCATTCGGTCGACGGAAATTATCTCCCCCTCTTCCATCCTATATCTAAAAGTATTTACCTTAGACCCGTGCAGCATGTTATATCTTGACAGTTATCAAGGCACCATCTTGTAATATTCCAGTAATACATTGTGATTGAGTTCTCCAAAATATCAAGACTGAAGCCAGGGTCAGCATGTTGATCTGTTGACCTTTAAAAGACATAAATTTATATATTTATATTTTATAAGTTTAATGGCCCACTCAAAACAACGCTTTATTGAGGTAATTTTTGTTGGCTTTTAAAACAAGACCAATTTGGAATTTATTTTCAGACTTGGATCCTTGGTTCAAAAAAGTAGCGAATATTGCTGTTGACTTGAATGCAAATTACCTGTAAAGAAACTGTATTGTTTCTAAAGATACTTGTTCTTTGTGTGCTGTCTTTATCTTTGGTTCCCAATTAGTAAGGCCTGAAATAAAGAAAGAAAATTAACTGTAAGATACCATTCTACTTCCATAAACTATTCAAAGTATTTGCAAAGTAAAAAAAAATCAGACCTTAAGTTATATAGAAAGTCATATTGGTCAACTTACATAGAAATGTTGGTCCTTGACAAGCAGATGATATTGTTGACAAATTAACTTGGGCACCTTGATTTATAAGATATTCGATAATGTTCTGGTGACCAAATCCAGCAGCTATATCTAATAGAGGACCCATTTTAATTTTAGTTTCAAGATAGGACAGACAGACTTTCAATATGTGTAACTCTCCATAAATACAAGCAAGTGCCGCCAAGGATATGTCCTTATCCATTATGGTATTCTTCTGTTCAGAGGATAGCTTTTGGAATATCTTCATTAGTCTTACTTCCAGTTTGATCACATTCAGATGATTCACAAGCTTACACACTGATTTTTTAGAACTATCAATTTGAAAATCTTTCCATGCCAATGCTAGTTGGAAATATGGAATTCTTTTCTTTTGGAAGGTCCAATCAAGGGAACTCTTGAGAATTTCTGGTAGAGCCAGTGTTAGTTTAGAAGCGAGGTATAATCCTTCGTGTTTATTCTTTAAGTTATCGAAAATACAAAGAACTATTTCCTGTAGCACAGTAGATTGATCAACAACCGTATCCTCGTCGAAAGATTCGTTCATACTGGCTTTTAGTCGCATAACAAGGTCTTGAAGACACTCTACATCCATTTTTGATAATACACATTTTAATCCGTTAAAGAAAAGATGGACACACTCCATAGGAGCCTTTGAAATAAAATCGAAAATAATCTTTGATAACACTGGATGTGTAGATTCATTGCATCTATAAATATTACATATACAGTATGAATTTCTACCAAATAGACATTCCCAAATGATTGATATGCCTTCTGTTGATAGGAGCCGATGACACATCTCCCATAGTTTACTATCCACACAGGCAACAAACATTTCACAGGCACCGTGGATAACTGTGTCCTTATCAACTTCAATACCCGATAGGTGTTGATTCGGTTTGACAAAAATTTCATTGACTAGAATATCATTTCCCGGTATCTGAATCATCAGCTTCGTCAAAGGAAGCTGTCTTAGATGTCCATTCGATTTGTCTTGGTACTGGTAGAGAAGTTTGTGAATCTCAAGCTCTTTATGAAGGAATAGTCGAGGGCGGTACGATTTGACTGTGGATGTCGTTAAGATCTTATGACATTGAAGAAGATTTGGAAAATGTCTTAAAAGACTTTGGATTGGAGCTGATCCCTGGCATACACACAACGCTTGTAGAAGTCCATTATTGCCAGAGTAATATTCAAAAATTTTTTGTGGTGATACCACATTCTCCAAACTGCTGATGCTCTGGTATGTATTTGGAATGTTTAATAAATATTCCTTAACATCACAGTGTCCTTTTAAGATAGCTAAATGGATAGCAAAAGAAGTTTGTGTTGATGCTCCACCTTCCACAAGGCACTTAAGTAATGGAAGATCTTTATCTATTACAGCTATTTCTAAAGGTTGGTAACAGGAACGATTCTGGGATTCTTTGGTCATAGAAAGCCTTTCTATCAGATGGTCAAATTCATAAGAAGCTCGCTCAGATGGTAATACTCTTTCTACACTATTATCTTCAACATGCGAATCTAATGTCGACTTATAGTCTGATAGACTGTCTACCAGAAAATTTGGACAGGCACCAGACTCGAGTAAAAGCTGAACAATTTCTATTCTCTCGAGTAGTGACTTATCCGTCTTTGCTTCCATTATGACTACTATCAACAGAAGTTCACTCAACAAAGACTTGGGAATAGTCCACAGTCTAAGTATAATATCCAAAGATCTTAATGAGAAGTATTTAGCACACAAACCACATAGTAAAGATAGGTCATTCATAGACAAATCAACATCCAGCATATTAAGGAGAAGATCCACATACTCAGTTTGTTCTGCAATGATATGAGATTCTATGGCAGATAAAACGATGTCTGTATACGATGGGGTACGGAATGATGGGGCTGTGGATTGGCGGGGTAACTTTATTATGTTACTGGTATCTGATTTTGATCTTTTGATTTTCTTCAAAATTCTCTTCCCATTTTCTAAACACATGTGGGTGAACCTGAAAAAATCATTTTAAAGCACTTGAGGTAATATGCAAAGATTCTCTTTCCAGTTTCGTTCTATACAGTCTATAATGCCTCCATATATCGTTATTCTGTTATAATGAATAAACCACAAGGAACTTAAACAGGGGTGTCGAAATTGTCGAACTGGTATATGCATTGGCAGAGTAACATCAGTAAAGTATTCTTCTTGGGTTAATACAGTAGCGTATTTAAGGGGAGGACCTCCCCCAGGCCTGTGGAATATCTTATTTTGAAATGAAAATGAAGCCCTCTAAATTCTTAAAAATCATCTCAGACCATCTGAAATCCTTTGGCTTCTGGCGGCCTCTGGCAGCCACCGGTCCCCCCGGTCTCAGGCATATTTTACGTACGCCTCTGAATCAGACCTACCTCGCTTCCTTTTATAGAGTATAATGAGTGATGCGGTACTCAGTTTAAGGTTGTGGTTTGGGTAAATAAAGGTTAAAGGGTTACAATTCATTTATCTAAATGGACTGGTACCTGGACATGCTCATGGAAAAACTAATATACTTACGATTCATGCCAGTTAAATACGTGCCATATTTTTTGACAAAGTGAACACTGGTATGTAGCCATTTTTGGTCGACGATTCTTTGGTTTACCGACCATCAACTTTTCACTCGTTTTGTCTTCAAATTTACAATTTCTTAAGATTTCAACTATCACAGGAACAGAAGTCGTATTCAATAACAGTAAATAATTCAGTAAGCTTTTATTGTAGATATCCACCATCCATACATCACACGAGGTATATTTCAGCAGATAAACTACCACATCAGTATGACCACAGTAGGCTGCAGTTAACAAAGGATTGCGTCCACTCTTGTCAGTAATATCAATCAGGAATGAAGTTTTGGGATTGTCTAGTAAAAGAGACACGCTATCAAGAATCCCAGTTTGGCAAGCATAGTGTAAAGCTGTTGAACCTTGCCAATCTTGTAAATGACAGTCTATCCCATGATCAATAAGATACGAGATCATTTCACCGTGACCTAGTTGACATGCCTCGTGTAAAGGTGTTCGTCCCATCTCATCCTGCAAGTCGAGCCGCATTCCCAAAGAATAGAGATGTTCAATAACATCCATGTTATTTTGACGAGCCGCTTCAGAAGCAATCCTTTGATTGGCATGAAGGGTGGATCGAAGAACTGGAGCAATGAGTTTCCCATTCTTACTGAGATCTCTTTCTGCTTCATCTATCAGAAAGTTTTGAAGATCTTGATCTATTACTAAGTTACTTCGCAATTCAGA
This sequence comes from Lottia gigantea, assembly GCF_000327385.1. NCBI lineage: Eukaryota > Metazoa > Mollusca > Gastropoda > Lottiidae > Lottia > Lottia gigantea. The sequence continues at coordinate 1,240,104 of NW_008709190.1, forward strand.
TAAGCATAATAAAGCATCGAACTTCCTCCAACTGACCATAAGCTTTGTCGCTCTTTGAAAATCCTTCTCGGTAAGAACATCACTATATAGTAATGGTATGATATCACAGTGTCCATGTTGACAGGCGTAATGAAGAGGAAGGTGTCCATTTCTGTCATATTCTAGAGGAGAGTGACTTGGAAGGTCGGAGTCTTCTCTGTTCAACAACATCTTAGTAAGCTCGACATTGCCAAACTCGGCTGCTAGGTTGAGAGGCTGCTTGAAATATGAACTAGATATTGGTTTCACTATTTTACACAGTTTCCGACCAGCAGAAATGTTCTTTCGTTGTAAGGCAAGGCATGTGAGAAACAAAATTATTCGATCATCAAGGATATTAAAGTCTATGTTCTCGAACAGATAGTCAATTTTTGATTGCGGTAGTTTGAACATTAACTTTCTACAGCTAACACCTAGTACGTCCTTAGCATCCAGATCGGGTTTGAAACTTAACATATATATAATCACATCCATTCTTTGTCTGATAAAAGCACAATGAAGTGGGGTTCGACCATTTTGATCCTTACATTGAAGGACATTGCTTCCAAGATGATTGACAAGAAGCCGACAGACATCTGTATGACCATTGGTTGCAGCATAATGGAGAGGTGTGTTCTTTCCATGATCCACAAAGTCTCCTTTCATGTTGGGTAAACATGAAACCAAAAGGCTTTGTAGAGTCTGTAGATCTTGTCCTTCTGCCGCTATTTCACACATTTCATCAATATGATCTACAAAATATTTGTATGGTACTAGAAACATACGTAAAAACACTAAGCTGTGTGTAAAAAAAATGGCGCGTAAGAGAATTTAGTTCCCACGTTTAAGGGAGATAACTTAAACCGAAAGTAAAAGTTACATGTCAACTGAGTTAACTTCAGCAAAATGAAAACTTGTATCCAAATTTGTCCAAAATTTTCGTCAGCGATATCTACACCACAGTTGTAGGCGATTACAAAATCTACATTACTTTGATGAAATATAGCGGAGCTTTAGTTAGTTGGATCTTGTGGAATTAAAACCAGGCTACTCACCGTGAACTGGATCTGTTGTCAGAATAGTAGATGGAATGAATGAAAAACCATACAGATGGGGACCATTGAGAATTGAGCGCATCTCTTTATCATCGTATCTTATACCGCCACTCTCCTTCCATAGAAACACGATACCACAACAAGTTACTTCAAATTTATCCCCCTTTTTAAAATACTCCATCTAAAAATATACCAGTGCAATGTATATCTAAATATATCTAAAATTTGGTATTAACAAATTGTTATAGGGATTGTAAAGAATTTTTCTAAAATTGTATGTGCATCGGGGACACTGATAGCTTCAATTTGCACCATTCCAATTTTCATTCCGACGTATGTGTTTCTTGCAATTCCACTAAAACTAACGCGTTTTATGACGTCACTAGAGGGGAGCTACTAAAAGCTACTTTTGATATCATTCTATGCAGTTCCCCTCAAACCGATGCTATCAGTGTCCACGATACACGTAAAAAGTTTAGAAAACCTCTTTACAATTCTATTAAACTTGAAAATAAGGCGTCGACTGTACAAAGTAATATTTTCACCTTCTAATTACAAAGTTCAGAAATTCTAGGTTTACTTTTCAAACTTTATTTGTCATCAATGTAAAAGTCAACATTCAAACTTTCCTTTTCAAATATGAATTCTGAATTTTGCATTATCACCATGTTGGACTTTGACTTCTTGACTTTGCATTCTCATTTAGTTGAACTTACCTTTTGATATTGCACATCTTTAAACTTGAAGGATTCCACAGGAATTCCTCTGTTGAGCTTGGGTAAAATATCAATTAGTTTCAGTGACTTTTCTCGGTTAATCTTAATTCTTCTCTCTTTCCATAAAAATTGAAAATTCTGCCTGTGATTCGGAAATTTGGGTTCTAATTCACCTCTCGTTTCGTGTAATGTAAGAGCAGGATTTAACTCTAATAAGTAAGGGTCTTCTTGTGTTTTCTGATCATCGACCACTTGAAATTTGATCAGCATCGTTGCGGACTCGGTATCTTTTGCCATATTTGAAGTTTCCTGAAAAGTGTGAAATTAAATATTGTGAATTGTGAGTTCTATGTCATACTTGATGTCTCTTATGTTAGGCTAATGATGGCGACGTCAAGCAATGTGTTAATCTGTTATGCAATGAAGGATATTGCGCTGGCTGGGACATCAATATGTGACAGTTTTCATCTGTCTGTACCATCAAGGGTTTACTAGTGGTGGCCCATTATTGACTTAAAGGGGTCGTAAAGAGTTTTCAAATGTGTATCGGGGACACTTATAGCGCCAATTTTCAATCAGACGTCTATGGTTGCTGCAAATTCAACTAAAACTGGGTGTCTGATGACGTCACTAATCGCAAAGGGGAATTGTAGGAACCATAGAAAATTGAAACGGTGCAAATTGATGCTATCAGTGTCTCCGATACACAGAAAATTTTGAAAACCCTTTATAATCCCTTTAACATAAGAAAACCCTTTATAATCCCTTTAACATAAAAACTTCTTAACGATATCATAAAGCTGAAGATAAATATATAAACTAGAAGAGATAACAAGTTTATCCAGTGACGCAGGTTAGGCCTACTTTTGTTCAGAAATCTTTAAAAATACGTCATTATTAACCTTGTTCAGTGACTGATGGGACCGACCGTTCACTATCAAATCAATATACGGTAGACCTAGAAGTCAAAATAAAAATTAGGGCTATTTTGTCATCATGTCAATATAGTAATTATCAAAACCGATCATCCATGGAAAGTAGTAGGCCTAATCGTATGACATCTCTTGGTCTAATATCAAGTGGTTATGATTTTTTAAATTTCAAAAAGAATATATCTTTATAGGCTGTACCTTTTTTGTAGGCCTATATGTATCTTAGACTTATATTTATTGGATACGATATAATTATCATATTAAACATTCTTCATTATTAATTATACATATCGATGGCCTAATTAAGGCTTGTGGAATTTGAAATATGTTAGCTATTTGAATGAAACTCAAATGTTACGAGTAAGCTGTATATACGGATTGAACTGTTTATAAGCCTACATCATGTTTATTTTTAGAACTATACGTGTACTTCAGAATCAAATGTAGTATAAAATGCATGTATATACTAGTGTTTTCATATTTGATATCCAATCAAAAGATAAGAAAAACATTAAGCAGACTTATTTTTTTTTCCCGATACTTTCTCGGTATAAGTTCAATTTACCTTTAAATGAGTCTTGTCCTTTGATCTGTTATATCTATCATTTCGGCACTGGTCTACGGATAAAACGAAAACCACTGTGTTGAATACACCACGATGGGGTTGCTGATACGAGCTCAATTCAGTGATATCACACCCGAGAGAGTAAGTATTCCTTGCCTCGCCATCGACACCTACCGACACATGAAATGGAAATTAAAATAGTACATACTTTACCTACCTACCTTAAGAAACCAAGATTCGTCTGCAAATAACAGCTTTATTACAGACGCCATACACAAGAACTCGCATCCATAAAATCATTAGACTTATAACTAATGGAATGAATGATGTAACGTAATGTAATCACGCATATATGTCAACAATATTGCAGCATTGCCTATGACATTTGCTTGTGAAACATGAAATTAAAACAAAAGTATCATTTGACCGCATTGTAGGGGCTGGAAAAGAAGGCAGGGGGTGGGGGGGGGGGGGGGGGGGGAAATTTTTGCCAAACCAATTTTTTAAA
>NW_008709190.1:1243947-1317123 GCF_000327385.1 Lottia gigantea
GGGGGGGGGGGGGGGTGATGTTTGTGCTATACGATTTTTTAGACTTTCCACAACTCTTAGATTTATTTGATCTGCCTAAAGTTGTTAGGCCATACCCCCCCCGGCCCTCCCCTCTTTTGAAAAAACTCAATTTAAATATTAATCCGTTGGCTGGCAGTCCCTATAACCTTGGTCCCAATGGGCTTCTAGAAGCAACCATAGTAAAGCTATAGTTCTGTACAAATTAACGTTCATACACCGAAGGCCCTTTACACCTTTATTTGTCTGCGTTTTACTATAATATCCAATTGAATTGCTAAATATCGAATACATTTATATTGTTAAAAAGATAAAAAACATAGAATACTTAAAATAAAATCTATAAACATACCTTAATATTCTACATTATTCAGATTCGTTAAATAATCAACTTTTCTGTACACATATGTTCAGACTATAAATGGTAATATTCTGAATGATTTTCGCTTTTCATTAAATATTCTACCCAATGTATATAGATACATATATTTATATAGACTATTAGTGATACGCTTTGGTGATCTTGAAGTAAATAAATAGTAGCTGACATACATATTACGTCCGAACGAAATCCTCGCATTACTGGTCTAATGAATCACAAAAACTAAAAATAGTACTACACTTATAACTCAGAAGTCTATGTTATTGGTATATGTTTTAAGCTGTAAAGATAATATTTTGGGTTTATCTGTCGGTTATAGGTGCCAATTAACAGTAAATTACATTATTCCCGCCTACTTATCTCTATATATTATGGATTTCTGCGCGTGCTTATCATTTTAATCTAAAGCAGACGAATATTACAAAAACAAATAGACTAAATCTATAGTGATTATTAAGTATAAGGTATCAATCAGTAAATTATAAAGTTTAAGAGTCCAATATTCAAATCAAAATTATCGAAATACGGTGTATATACAGCTAGTGAATCCGTCATACTGTATATACGCAATCCGTTATACAGGGTATGTATACAATATGTGTCATTCAGTGTATACACAATCCGTCATATATTGTATACACAATCTGTCATACAGTGTATACACAATCTGTCATACAGTGTATACACAATCTGTCATACATTATATATACAATCCGTCATACAGTGTAGCCTATACACAATCCGTCATACAGTGTATTATACAGAATGCATCATATTGCCGTGTTAACACAATGTGTATACGTCATACAGTGTATACACTATGCGTCATTCAGTATTATACACAATCCGTCATACATTGTATACACAATCTGTCATACAGTGCAAGTATATACAATCCGTCATATAGTGTATACACAATCTATCATACAGTGTATATACAATCCGTCATAGAGTGTATACACAATCCGTCATAAAGTGTACTATACAGAATGCATCATACACTGTATACACAATGCGTCATGTACAGAGCGAGCATAATCCGTCAAACAGTGTATACACAATCTGCCATTCAGTGTATACACAAAAGGTATACAGTTTATACACAATGCGTCATGCAGACTATACACAATGTGTTTTATGGTATTTTCACAAAATTCCGAATAAGTTGCTTTACATTACTTTACTAAAAAAATGGAGATATAGTAATGAACTTAATTTTTTGTCTAATTTTTCAGAGTTGTCGGATTTGGCAAAATGTAAATTACCACAGTATATAGGCCTAATCCTAGGCCTGCATTACTTTTGTAAAACGTACAATAATTTTTAAGAAACTGAAAGTAATTAATAAGTATAAAAATCATATTTTTTTAAAACATGAAAATATCTGCCCCATTAATTTTTATGTCGTCTACATTTCGACTACTTTTGGCCCCGCCTTTTAACAACCATGTGACTAGCCATGTGCTTTGTTACTTAAAATAGACATTAGAAATACCACATTCGAACAATGGTGATTGTGCAGAGGGAAATCATATGCAATCTTTATTATATTTGTTCCATGTGCATATTAGGCACATGAATTCAGATTTAGTTGATATTTATGTAAAATTTCCAATTTTACGATGTAAACATTGGAATTTCCGGTAAAGCTGTTGAGCATGCGCGATGACTGAACAGAAACAATGGCGGACGACACAAGAGATCAAGTACTGGTTGATTTCCAGGTATAATTCCCAGTTTTTTGGGAATAGTTTAATCGTTATCGATATAATATTTACGTGTCTTAAAGATCGAATAATCATTATTATGATTTGTTTAGTTTCCAACCCGGCCTTTCCCTTTTGAATTTGAATTTATAAGACAAAGCATTCGTTTATTACAACGTAAAAAGTAAACATCTTTTCGTTTTCCATTTCGTATGTTGCAACTTGCAAGTCATCTCACTGCCTTAGCACTCTCGATGGTAAATTGAATATTATCGATTAAAGAAAATTCGAATAACATCACTAATGATCTTAGAAAGATATGTTAATTATTGATTAAACATAGACAAGGATTCGTTGGGTTTTGACGGAGACCTTACTCTACTACTGTCACCTGTAGTAACAGTGTAGCAAACCTTAGGCTAGATTAGGTATCTCGTTACTGTTGTTCCTTTTTCTTCATTTTGTAAACAAGAACTTGTGAGTTACTTTGGAGATCTTCCGCGATTTTTAAGTTGAAGGAGTTTGATGCCACTTAATTTACTTATAATATGTATTGACTTCTATAGAGAAGTTCATGAGCTAGCTATAATAATTTTTGTCTATGTTTCAGGCCTTTACTGGAATTGAAGACTTTGATACCTGTGCAGCTATTTTAGAACAACATGACTGGAAACTTGAGGTATATTTTAATATTTTTACAAAAGTTATAAACAATAAACATGACATGAATGGAAAAGCAAAGAATGATTGTACTCATCTTCACAATGTCAAGCTATAACATCCTTCGTCTTACAACTTGACTTCAATAGCCATCTTTTTTGTATCACCGAATACCACCATTTGATTGGATTTTACGCCACCAAATACAGCCAATCGTAGCCCTCGACAGAAAGACTGTAAACATTATGGCTTATTGATAACAAACATTCTATCGAGACATACATTCCAATGACATCGCTGCATTTGCAAACTTGACGGTAAAAGAATAGTAGTTACTGCAGTATTAGGTGGAATTTGTAATAACTTGACATTGACATTTACTATGTTAAAGATGTTTCCCTTATTTTCATTTATGAAAATGCTAATACTTACATGTCCATAATTAATTCATGATAAGCTAAATTAAAAGAAAATCCAATGGGTGACCGATCAAGAAAGGTCAAAAGTCTTTTTTCATTTATTGGTTAAAACTCTTAATTTTATACAATAAAAACATAATGATATGATTAAGAATACATGATAATTCAATAGTAACACCGATTGAAGAAATTTCTCATTTGCCTTTGGTGAATGAGAAAAACAATCTTACCAATTTTGAACGAAAATCTCTCAATAATCTAAAAAATGACAAAAACATTATCATCAGGAAAAGTGACAAAGGCAGTTGCTGCGTCATTCAAAATCGCGATGACTACATTTTTGAAATTGATAAACAGTTGAACAATCCAAATCACTTTCGCCAACTTGATACACCTATTTTTATGGAAACTGCGCGAGAAATAAACAATATTCTACAAAATTTGGTAAACAAGAAATTTATTTCAGAAAAGCAATATGACTACCTTTCCGCGTCCACTGAGCCTTACCAACGACACATTTACACGCTTCCGAAAATTCATAAAAATCTCGAAACTGAGTGGTCCGTTGCCAACAAAATTCCTAAAGGTAGACCAATCATTTCTGATTGTTCTAGCGAATCATACCGAGTTTCAGAATACATAGATTACTTTTTACTGCCACTAGCATGCCAACACCCTTCTTATCTGAAAGACACAACCGATTTTGTTGAAAAAATCAAGAAATTGGACATTCCCGAAAACGCGTAATTCATTTCTTTGGACGTAACCAGTATGTATACCAACATTGTTTAACGCGCAATGACTTCTTTTTTAATGGAAAAATATATTTACAAACATCTGGAACTGCTATGGGCAAACAATTTGCCCCTAGTTATGCGAATATATTTATGGCCGAGTGGGAGAGGGAGATAGAAAATATCTCACTGTTTAAACCTTTATTTTATGGCCGGTTTCTTGACGATATTTTTTTCATTTGGTCCGATACTCTAGAACATTTCTGGAAATATTTCGAAATTTTAAACAACCACCACCCTTCTGTGAAATTGACAGCAAATATCAGCGAAAACAGCATGGATTTTTTGGACACCACGGTGTTCAAAGGCAACAACTTTCTTTCTTCTAAAAAATTAGACATTAAAGTATTTTTTAAGGAAACTGATACCCACCAACTTTTATACAAAAGCTCGTTCCACACGAAGCACACATTTTCTGGAATAATTAAATCTCAAATTCTAAGATTTCATAGAATTTGCACCCAGCAGGCTGATTTTGAATCCGCCTGTAAACTAGTTTTTGACAAATTAAAGGAGAGGGGTTATTCCAAAAGGTTTCTTCGAAAAATTAAGAATGACACGCTTTCAGACATTTTGAGAAAAGAAGACCAACCTCCACCTTTTATTGGATTCGGTTTATTTCCCTGTGGAGGTCCTACTTGTCGCACATGCGAACACATACATGTTACCCATTTTTTCAAAAATAACAAGAACGGAAAATTGTTTGCGATGAATAACCTAATTTCTTGCGGAGATCAAAATATCATATACCTAATTTCTTGTAAAAAATGCGATGTACAATGTGTTGGCGAGACTCAAAATGCGCTTCGAACGCAATTCAATGGCCGTCGCTATGATATAGTGCATGGCAAGGATAGACCAATTGCGAATCACTTCAACCTTCCCGATCATTACATTGATGACCTTCTCATCATGCCTATAGAAACAGTTTCTACATCACCTAGCATGAAACCTAAGCTTAGACGTCTACAACGCGAAAGTTATTGGATCGATCAACTGCAGACTGTGAGGCCAAAATGGACTCAACATTCAACATGATAACCAGATAATACCCTTTATAACGACATTTGATTCTACAGCTGAACTTCAGAACAAATTTCCCCATGTATACACGAAACGTTTGGTTGTAGCTTACAAAAGAAATCAAAATCTTAGCAATTTCCTCTTTCACGGTAGACTTGAACCATTGAACAATGTCCATTCATCCTAGGAGCATAGATTTGTTAATATAAATGTATCATGTTCTATCAATAAATTAATCTATTTCTGAGTTAGATTTCAGGGAATACTTATTTCAGGACTGGTGCCATGGCTATATACAGTGTATTATATAACATGCAGTGTATTTTTGTGTTTGTGTCTTTTCAACTAAAATCATACTAATGACTAACTAATTTTCACATAATCAATAGACTTATCTATTGCTCTGTGACCTAGGCCAGTGCTTTCATTGAGACTCGTCTCAATACACCCTAACACCGATTAATCAAAAAGTTTGCTTAATATGACACTCAAAAATAAGGAAACCCGTCTTTAACAGAAATAAATCTCTGTACAGTAGGATGCATGATTTCTTGATAATTCTTATTATTTGAAACTGGTACATACTCCTCCTTTGAGCTAAAAAATATACCAAATGGAATGGGAAAAAAGTTTTGATGTGTTTCAGATAATTGGACATTACTTACCTTTGTTGTTAGGCTTACTTTCTGAGCGTCAAAAAATTGATGCTGACTAATTATGTGGTGACCAATGCATACCCTCTTTTGAGATCATTATCAGAATGAACTTGTTTTGCTCAATTGAATGAATTAACTACAAATCACCAATGATTGAGTTTCCTTGTTTTAATTTTGATTTTTTTAAATTTCTTTGAGCACAAGGTATAAAATTTGTTTGTAGGTCGCTGTCAACAGTATTATGCCATCATTTGAAGCAGTTGGACCCAGAGAATGTGAAGCAGTACCGTCAGGCTTTTCAACAGCAATTCCAGATGAAGCAACAGACAGTGGACACATGTACATACCAAGTCCTATAGAAGATATTGTTAATATCAGTGATGATGAATCCTCAAATGCATCAGGTGCAGCATCTGCTAGTCATATAGCAGCTGTTGGTATGTCTGTACCATCATCTAGTTACAGCAATATTAGACGCAGGATGTTAAATTTTAGTGTAGAATATAGAGATAGAAATATTCCTGTTGTTATTGCTGATAATGAAACAATAGGTGTGTACTATTTTTTTTAATTTTTATCACTTGCTAATCTTATATTTCATGTACATGTTCGGTTTATTTTGGCCATATTTGTTCCATGACACCTTTTTAAGTAGAATAAAGAAATTTAAGCTTGGCTTGATTTGTATGGGTTATGTCAAAGAAGGGTGTTCTATCCCAAATTATCAAGGGCAAAATTCTTTTTTTTTTTTTTGACAACATCAATGCCAATTTTGTGTCCAAATCTCTATTCAAAATTTCTTTTCATTTTCGTATCTTGTTAAGCTTAAATGTCATGTACGGTTTATTTTGGCCTTATTTGTTCTGACAGCTTTTGGCAGCTTATTCATTAAAAAAAAATAAATTTAAGCTTGTCTTGAATTGTATGGTTTATGTCAAAGAAGTGTGTTCTATCCCAAATTATCAGTGCCAATTTCGTGTCTAGATCTCTTCTCAAAATTTTGAATGTAAACTTTGTCTTTTGACATTATAATATGTCAACTTGCTCAAGATCAGAAAAGAAATGTATGGCGTAATGTTCTTTCCGAATCTTAAACAGTTTGAATTTTGGTGACTTCTATTGAACTTGATATTTTTTCTAAATTAAAGGTAGTATCAAAGATATTTTAGAGGGAGAAATAGGTATTCCTGCTGGTCAACAGGTTTTAAAGGGCATCAAAAGAAAATTTGACGATACAGTAAGTATTGAGAATCTTTGTGTTAATAAGATGTAAACTTCAATATTCTGTAAACTGAAAGAAGAGCTTCTGAATAGTGAACTCTTCTTAGAACAAAACAGATAGAGAAATTAGAGATTTTAGAGGTGCTATGATCAAGTAGATTTCTATGGCATGCGATTAGTCTCTTACAGAGCCAACTGAAAATAAACACCACCTTGTCAATAATTAGACAATAAATAGTTGTTGTTCATTTTATATGAGGCAGTGAATGTTGGTGAATCAGAACTGCCTTATTTAAGTTTCATTTATGTGAACAACACAAATAAAAAATGGCTTGGAGGAGGTGTTTTGATCGGCTGGTTTTAAAATGAGACGATATTCACATGTTGATGACCTTATCAAATGAAAAATGCTTTTTTTCAGACTATATTAAGAGATTTACACCTACCAAAAGACAATTCTTTATATGTGTTAACACCAAATATTAATAATCCTACATTATCAAGATCTCGGGAAGATAATAACCATATACACAAGTAAGTATTTAACATGGAAAAAATAACCATATTCATAAGTAAGTATTTAACATGGAGATAATAACCATATACACAAGTAAGTATTTAACATGGAGATTATAAGTATTGAACATGGTGATTATAAACATATACAGAAGTTAGATATTTAACATTGAGATTATAAGTATTTAACATGGTGAATATATAACCATATACACAAGTAAGTATTTAATAGATAGAGATAATAACCATTTACACTTAATTTAGTGTTGAACATGGAGATAATAATCAGTTACGAAAGTAAGTATAGAAATGGTTACCATGTACACAAGTTAGTGTTAAACATGGAGTTAACCAGATTGTCGTTACGGTTCCAAAACCTCGTAATTTCGGAATTTTCTCAAATTTTTAAAGATTAAAAAAAAACTTAGAACCTACACATCCTACCACATATACTGTCAGTGTCATAATCCTAATCAAATTAGAAAACTTTTTTTTAGCCATGTCATGAATTGTATTTTTATTGGTTCCGAAATATTTACGTTTAAACCTTGTATCTTGGCCACGTATGAAATTGATGTCATATGCCTTACTTTTAATGGTGAGTATTTTTATATGTTATTTAAAGATATTTGATATTGAATTATTTAAATTTAATGCTAAAATCACTTATGATGACTTTGTCTCATATTTCATGATATATAATCTGGAATTCAATGAGAGAGAATTTAATAGTCTCCAAGATTTCTAGTTTGCATGTTCATTTCATTAATTGAACTTGAAGTATTTCATTTTATGGTAGTTTAGAATAAATCTAATCATTGACAGTCTACAAGTTTTTGAAATTAAGATTTTCCAAATTTAGTAACATACAAGGTTTTGACATGATCTAATTCATTTTAATGTTATTATATTAATCTAATCATTTCACTTTCAGGTGAAATTCACTTATGTTCACAAAACCTACACCAAAACACTTCAGATGAGATCTCATAATTTTAATAAAAAGAACGCCTTTCCAGGTGCACCAACCACTGATCAACTGCCCTCAACCAACACTTTACCTGTTTATTCACAATTTAATCAACTTCACACCACTGACGATCTTATCCCTCTCAGTATGGATTTGTCCATTAATTCTCTGGATCCTGTATCTAACGTGAATAATCATCTGATGTCTTTATATGCAACAGCAGCAATATAGTTTCAACCATTATTGATGACCAATCTATGAATGAAGAGGTGATGGATTTGGATTGAATCTGAAGCTAATGATGACGAACCTATAGATAGATATTTTACAAAATACAGTTTTAAATGATTCTGCTCTGAATACTTTCTTAATCCATCTTAAAGCACCACTGTTCAAGCAAACAGATATTGGCGATGATGAAGATCTTTTAGATGACTCGTATCGTGATCAAGATTGAGAGCTTATCTCAAGTGCAGAAGATAATTTAGATGATATGCGACGACAAGATGAGACAGATGATGATGGTGATAATGATTAATAGGACATACCCCCAACGTAGACAAAGATGGGAATGACAACAGGAGAGACAAGAGAAATGGGTTATACTGGGAAAAGAATGTGAATAAGCAGCTGAGAATGAAAGGGAAGAACTATAAAGGTTTGATGAAGGTAGATGGCCTATTTAAATTGATATTGATAGGGAATGCAAGAAATTAAAACCAAGTAAAAGTATTAAAACAAACAGCAAATGTGGGAAGAATAACAAGATAAAACAAGGCGAACAGAGAGAGGTTCATAGGAGAACATGAACGGCAGACAGCAACATTCTTTTGAATATTATCTCAAGATTATATATGAACGTAGTGTGTAAGTCAATGATTTTCGAAAATCTTTTATTTCTAAAGATAACCATAGCTTCTTTGATGAATTACTACATGGGAATTAATCATTATCATGTATGATACTGGATGCAATGGAGTTGCTCTTTGGAGTCAAATTTATATTGTTTTATTAGTTGTCTGCTGTTTTTTCTTTTACTTTTTTCCTTCAAATATTTTGATAACAATAACAAGTTTTCCATTCTTTATTTCATTACAATATCATGTTTACATCTATGGACTTCAAATCTCAAATATATTTTCCAAGAATATTTCCTAGCTCTACCATTTATGTAGACAAATCCCATGATGTTCAATAAGAATAGGTTCCTAAAGTCTGTGTGCAAAATTGTCAAGTATTGATACTGGTTCACTCCAAATATATAAATCTATCGATGATGTGAAGCACCATTCAATGGACTCAAGGTTGACAAATCGTCATATTTCAGAATATTAGTTAAGATAGTGGACCACAGCCATATACGCCCACCGCGGCATGCGGATGGTAAAAAATTAAAGATTTTGAGGCAAGGGCAATAACTCTGCTTCTTATGGTCGAAAATAGCTCGAATTTTATTTGATTCCATCAAAAAATCTAGTTTTTAGAGTGTAAAAAGGGCGATAACTCCTCAAAACTGACGTAAGAAGCCTAAATCTTGAAAAGCTTTCAATTTAATCAGAAGTAAACTAAACTTTCTTAAACCTTTCGATTTAGGTCCAATAACATCCATTTTAAGTTTCATCAAAATCGGTTGAAAACTAAGAGTAATAGCATATTCAAGATTTTGGGGCAAGGGCAATAACTCTGCTTCTAACAGTCGAAAATAGCTCAAATTCGAACTTGATCTTCGTTGTATGAATATGTATACACATACCGAATTTCATTTGATTCCATCAAAAACTCTAGTTTTTAGAGCGTTTACAAGCAAATGTTGACGGATAGAGATATGTGGGCGTATAAAAAGCTGAGAAAATTGGTGTATTTCGGATTTTGCTTTTTCAAAATTCATCAAAATGTTGTATGTCTGTTTTGACGCGAGTGATAAGAAACAAACTTGATTTTATTGCTAGAAAATATGTGAGAAAACGTTGATTTGACTTTAATGAAAACCTGAGTTATTTAGATCGAAAGCTTAGATTTTTCAAAGTTTTTTTGTCTCTCCTGTAAAGTTACAAATTTAGAGATACAAGATTATGAACGAACAGCGATGTACACAAGTAAGTTTTTATCACAAAGATAATAACCATTTACAAAAGTAAGTCTTTAATACATAGTTTATAACAATATACAAAAGTAAGTATTTAACTCAAAAGATAACCATTTACACAAGTAAGTATTCAACACAGTGATCATTTATTTACGCAAGTATTAAACATGGAGATTTTAACCATTTAAACAAGTAAGTGTAAAACATTGAGATTTTAACCATATACACAAGTAAGTGTAAAACATGGAGATTTTAACCATATACACAAGTAAGTATTTAACCTTTAGATAATAACAAGTAAGTATTTTGAAAATAGCATCTAACATTAGAAATATTTATTTTCCTTTTTCTATTTGAGTATTAATGGGAAAATATTAAAACAAAACTGATTGCTTTTAGCATTGACATTTAATTAAAACAACTTTTCATTATAGAGCGCTTGAAATCTAATCGCTGTATTATTAATATTTTTTTGATTAAACAGAAAAAAAAACCTGAGCTCATATATTTTTCAGTAGTCATGATATGAATGAAGAATACAAGTTAGAAATATCATTTAATGAAAGTAGTAGATATAGAATGTATAATTTAAAATATCCTGGTAGAAAAACTGTACAAGAGGTAGATATACTTGTTTTATTTTTTTGACGAAAACCCAAGCATAGTCTTATTACTAATCAGTATTTCCAGTGCTTAAGTAGGACATTTGTTTTTATGTATATTATGTTCAACTTATGGTCCATCGTACTATTTTTTTTTTGTTGAAATGTAGGTTGAAATTCCAATATATATTTAAACAACTGCACACAGAAATTTTTGGGTAAAATTTGGAGAAAAAAAACATCCAAAAAAGAAATCATAATAGATAACCAGTTTCTATTTACATCTGTGTGTTAAAGTAATAAAGATCAAATTTGGTCATTAGAGCATCTCAATAACTGGAAAATATTTTAATGATGTAATTAATAACTGATTAGTAAATTTAAATCATTAACTAGGATATTTTCTCCTCAGGTGAAACAAGATTTATCCAATGTATCAGATATACCAGTAAGACATCAGATCTGGACAGGGTGGCCTCAAGGTACCAAAGATAATGTAAGTTTTGTAATTAAACCAATATGTAATGTGTTTCAACTGAGAATACAGACAGTTTTTTCAGTGAAAATACAATGGTCACTTGATATCATATCATTTGTATTTAATGATTCTTTCAGATGAAGTTTACCTTCACGCATTTCTGAGAACGGGCAGTATAGGTCCCATTTTCCCGCTGTCTATTGAGTGTTTCAAGGCATCATAATATAGACTATTACATCATAATGACATCGCCATCTTTTTAACATATGACATAATTTGTGTTATGAGCCTCGCATTGGATGGTTTCAAAATGAGGCATGAATAAGGTCTATTCAAATAGAAGCTCTGTATGTCTTTATTTTTCCTTTTTTCGAATTTTCCACCAATTTCTTCAAAAAATTTGGAACTGAGCTTTTTGATGTTGTTAATTTGAATGTAGTTGCCTTGACTCTGAGTTGCCCAAATTGCAGAGTAAGTGAGGCACTTTCTGAAACAAAATATCTGTATTTCAATCTAATTTGTTATTTTCTATATTTTAGTTATATTTATCTCAGTGCGGTCTAGATTTACCAACACATAAATTAACTCTAGCCAGGGCCAATAATACAACCAATAATAAATCTACTCATAGACACACTGCAGACGTAAGATATGATTTTATATTGAAAACTACTGTAGCTGTATGCATTGAGCAGTGTGCTAATGAATTTACAGCTTTCCCATGTGTTGTCAGCATTTGGCCTGTGGCGCTTCGTTGACTATGCAGAAGCATTTGGACTTTGTAATACAACGTGTAAGAAAACTGAGCTCTGTATGCCATCTGCAGATCTGGATGAAAAATCAACAACAATAAGTGAATTGACTATATTGCACACTTTACTTATTGTTTAAAGTAATGTAGGTTTATTATCAATTAAAGGGACAGGTGCTTTTTTTTTTGACCAATGGTAGTTGAGTCTCAGAAACGAGAATTTTTTTTAGCTAAGCCAATCAGTAATAGTGTTCACTGCTCATCTTCGTAATTTAAGCCTTCAAAACCATGTATGTCTAGAATTATTTGTCTTTAAAAAGACACCTGGCCCTTTAAAAAGAATACATGTAATTAGAAAATTACAAGAAGACTTACATTTATAGGAAGTGAAATATTGTGACAGTAAAATATATATATTATTGTAGGAAGTTGTAATGGAATTAAGTAGTGATGAAGATGAAGTTATTGATAGTTTTCAGGAAGATGAACTGTTCAACTCAGAATCAGATTCTACACCTAGTCGACGAAATACTACCTTAAGTAAGTAATTGCTATGATTCTATACGATTTTAGAATTAGCAAAGATACTAGAGTGTCATTGAATCAAGTTTTACAATTTTTTGCTGTGTTAGAAAGTAGCTGGATATTATTCAATTCATCAATTTCTATCCGGTTTGGAAATTTGAGGATAGAATTTGAAAATTCCCCATAGAATCAAGCTAAGCTGTCAGCTGATTGCTTCTATCAAAAATGATTATCAATGCTCTGGAGTCAGCAAGTATGAAAGCCCGACTTCCAGTCCAAATCGATTTGGCCTGCATTTTTTATGTCCACTATGACACCATTATCACATGACGTAGACTTTAAAAATAAGGTTACCTGATCTTTATGTAAATCACAGTAATCATTACTTTCTTTGTTCCCATGGGCTGAATGTTAGACATTTTGTATTGGACCTAATTCTTCTAGTTCATTGTTAATATACAGTATATAGGAGATAGTTAAAAAAAAAAAAAAAGGGTATATATTATGGTATAACACACTTCTTTAATAACAAAGTACATAACGTTTCAACACACTTTACAAGCGTTGTCATCAGATGAAAATAACTGGAGATTGTTTGTGATAAAGATTCATTTGTTCTTAATGATTACACAGCCCACAGTCATTCATTGATTGTTACTATCTTTACAGTGCCAGAAAGTTTTTCAGATGAAACAGAAGCTTTAGAACATCTTACTAGAGAATTTAAAGAACGGTATGTACATAACATTTTCTAGACAATTTATATTTTATATGAGTGTCTCACTAGTCGTCTCAGGAGGTAGAGATGATACAGATGATACCTTTGGATATTTCAACCGGGTTTCCCCCTGTTAATGATGCAGGTAAGAGGGGCTGACATGGAAAAAAGCGTCAAGTCATTCGGATGAGACAATAAACCGAAAGCCATGTGCCACAGGATGTGCATGTTAAAGATCCCTTGACAGTTGGAAATCGAAAAAGAGCAGGCTAATGCCGCTGTCCTGGAAAAATTCCCTCATTGTACCCTGCATGGCATTGCCCATTTTTTAAAAAGTTTTGTTTGGATTTGATGTCTTGAATATGTATTTTTCTATGTAACATATTCCCTAAGATCAAGTTCAGATTTATAATTTTCAGATACGGTGAAACACATCCAGTATTTTTTATTGGATCATTAGATGATGCTATAAAAGAATCTTTACAACTAAAAGCCACAGATGTAAGATCATTATTTCAGTTTATAAATTTATACAGTTAAAGGGACAAAAATTTTTTGTTCTCAAATTTGAGAAAACTATGCACCAAAATCTAGAGAACCTAATCATCTGAAAGTTTGAACTAAAAAAATCCAGCCCTTAATTTTATAACGCCAAAACTATTTAAAAATATTACGTAAGGTTTTAAAGTTTGTTATGCCTTTTTGGAAGCTGTTAAACCACTGTAAGGTATTTGAATAAATAAACACCTTATTGTAGAGAAATATGTCTCCTACTTATTCTAAATGTTTCAAATTCCCACGGCTGTCTTGTGTACGTCGTATTGTAATGGGTGATTGATACTGACTCTTCCATTTTGTTATGATCAGTGGAAAAATTCTGCCGATTGACAAACAAATGTGTGCCCCTTTCGGGATAGGGTGTAAAAAAATCACTGGTGACTTTAATTGAGATGATTATACAAAAAAATACCCTTGTCTGCCCCTAGTATTATGTTAAATATTAACAGCAAGGGCAGTAATTCAATATGTTATTGTTATTTCAGAGGAAGTTATTAGCTATATATTTACATCATGATGGAAGTATATTTTCTAATGTATTTTGTTCTCAATTATTATGTTCTGATAGTATTGTCAATTATTTATCAAGTAATTTTATCACCTGGGCCTGGGATCTCACTCATGAAGCCAACACAAATAGGTAAGAAATTCTGCAGTCTCCATTTATGTCAGTTGTGTGAACTTCTCTAAGCTCGATGTAACGCTCATGGGCTCATTATTTTTGCAATCCATAAAATTTAAAGCTTTTGATAGTTTAATTAACCATGTGCAGGGTTTTGCTTTTTCACAGTGTCTTACAGATTTAATTGACAATAAAAAAAAATTGTTAAAACCATTTTGATCAAGATTTCAAATAGTTAAAGATGGGTTCCCTTATTTTTATTTATGAAAATGAAAATGCTAATACTTATATGAATAGAAAGTTGAGGTGTTCTAATGACTTGAAAAAATACCAGTTTGTCTCATATGTCCATAATTAATTCATAATTAGCTAAATTAGAAGAGAATTACCAGCAGAATTCCAAAGAGTGACTGATCACGAATGGTCAAAAAGTCTTTTTTTTTGTTTATCCAGACAGTACATACATGTACATTTATGATTGACCTTTAAGAATACATGATAATTCATTAGAAACACCAATTAATCACATAGTTTGCTTAATTCGACACTAAGAAATAAGGAAACCCATCTTTAAAAG
Organism: Lottia gigantea; assembly: GCF_000327385.1. NCBI lineage: Eukaryota > Metazoa > Mollusca > Gastropoda > Lottiidae > Lottia > Lottia gigantea. The sequence goes on from NW_008709190.1 coordinate 1,259,230, forward strand.
CAAAATAAATTACGTTCTCTTTGCTTTTCACTTTTGCCATATTTCATTGCCCATCTTGATGACGTGGCTCAAACCTACAGAATCCAGTTATTTTCATTTGTGATCTTGTGAAGTTAACAATATATTTTGAATTTAGATTCATCACTACAGCAACACGTCACTTTGGAAGTGTGGCAGCTACGCAGATGAGAAATTATAGAAGTGAAGATTTACCGGCATTATTAATTATATCACGGTCACGCGCTACTAATGAAATAGTTGATGTTATACAGGGTCAGTTATTTATTTTTATATGCCCACATCTCTCTATGTGGACGTATATTGACGGCACCCCTGTCCGTCTTTTGGTCCATTGGCCCGTCCGTCCGTCAACATTTGCTTGTAAACGCTCTCAAAACTAGATTTTTTTTATGGAATCAAATGAAATTCAGTATGTGTATACATAAACGAGGATCAAGTTCGAATTTGAGCTATTTTCGACCGTTAGAAGCACAGTTATTGCCCTTGCCCCAAAATCTTGAATATTTACCATCCGCATGCTGTGGTGGGCGTATATGGCTGTGGTCCACTATCTTTAACATTCTGTAAAATTATTTATTTTCTTGGTCACCAAACTTGTCCTCAGAGGCATATGAGTAGGGAACTTCTGTGAAAGTTGGCTATTGTAGTCAAGGTATAAGATGAAGTTCGTAATAGCATTAGGACATTATGAAGATGATAACGCTAATGTTTTTTCGCTTTTTGAACCAACATTTTTTACTACATTTTGTGCAGATGGACAGTAGCACAATTGGTTAATTAATTCATTTGCTGAGTTACATCGATAATTGTCCTCAAAAGATTGATATTCCTTGACTAAGTCATGTTTTGTTAAAATTCTTCCCATGGACCTAGCTGGTACAGATAATCCAGGAAAATTAAATGCAAAGAGATTTTGCCAAAGTGCTAAAAAGAATCGGACTTATGAACTTAAGAAAAAGTCATTGTAAACAATGATTGTTTGTTTCTTTCATTCTCTTGCCATATATGTTACAAAACTTTATCTTGTTATGTTGACAGGTCATGTAACATTAGATGAATTAATGACAAGATTAATACATTCTGTAGAAATATTTAAAGAACAACAAATAGCAGACATTGCTGAAGAGGTAGGATATTTTGACGAAATTTAAATGAAGTAGTAAACATATGCATTGCACTATTAGTATTTCCCTTAGTTTTCTTGTGGATAACATAATCTATATATCTCAATGTGGAGTGTAGATATAAGTTGATACTGTCCATTTGTATCGTTAGAAAATTATATGTAAGATACAGCAAATATAGCACTTACTGGTTAACTTGGGGTTCAAGATTTTATCATTGATGATACCTTTTCAATGAAGTTTCCACCTGTCAGTGATGCAGGTTAGACACGCTGACATGGAATTGTGTCTTGAAATTTGGATGGTATATAAAACAGGTCTCGTTTGCTGCACAATGTACCCTTTCAAAGATCCCAGTACACAAAAAATGAAACAGGCTATTAACAACGACTTGGCTCATATTGTACCATAGTCTGCATAGCATTGCCCTGTTACATTGATCCTAATTGCAGTACCTATGTAAACATCCTAATTTTTTCTTTCAAATTCAGCAAGAAAGAACGAATAGAGAATTAATCAAACAGCAGCAAGATGCAGCTTATGAAGAGTCATTAGCAGCTGATAAAGCTAAAGCTGAAATCCAGAGAGAAGAAGAAGCCAAAAGACAAGCTATATTAGAAGTTGAATTAGAGAAACAAAGAGAAGAAGACAGGCTGAAACAAGAAGAAGACGATGTGAAAAAGGTATTTATTAGTGAAAGGGAATTTGGTGTGAATATTTATAATGATAAGATCTTCAAGTTCTAATTTGGCTATCATTTGATGAACTGTTTTTGAGTTATTGCCCTTGACTTAGGAAAACATGTCAAAATTTGTTTTTGAACACAATAGAGAGTACAGTTTTCATCTGATTTTAATCATTTATAATGATGAGAATTTGGACAATTGGAATTTGATGATCTTTAGATGAACGTGTTTTTAGTTATTGCCCTTGACTTGAAAAATCGCGTCAAAATTTTGGTATGATTTGACACACTGATATACTAAAAATGTATCAGGAAAGTGACTGTCATGCTAGACAACCACTTGTTAAGATAATCTTTAAGTTGCAACTGTCTGAGAAAAGGGCCTAGGGTTTGCTTTGAAACTTCAGATAAAATTTCATAAGTTAGATACAAGCTCCCCTTTTTCTTGGGGTGTCAAAATCTCTAAAGTGACCTTTGATTAAGTACAATCCCTTTTTTTGCAGAACAAGCAACAATCAGTATCAAGATCTCTAGCACCAGAACCTCCTGAAGATGCTACATATCTCATTAGTCAGATAAGATTTCGTGTACAAGGTGGTGATGTTATCACTAGACGTTTCCGAGCTGATGATACAATACAAACACTACTCAATTTCTTAATAACTAAAGGTTTCCATACAGAAGAATATAAAGTTATAACCACATATCCTAGACGTGATGTAAGCTACCTTTCTCTTTTTTTAAGAATAGCAGACATAAGCTAGAGCATCCTCTCACCTCATTTTGTCTTTATAACCTTATTCTTGAAAACCCAATTAAGATAAAATCCAGATTTGAAGAAATACAGTAATCTGATTGGATAATAAAACAAAATTTAAAATCAATTTTAGTGACTGATCAATCCTAAGATTGAGATGCTAAATTTTACATTGAAAAATACCATATTTCTGATCAAATTGGTCGTATGATTTTTTGTGCAATGGGGCCCTCGTTATAGTATAGTTTGAGTTTTCACATTGAAAGTCTTTAAAAAAGGGTTTTTACTGTCCTTGAAAATATTTTCACTTTTCTTTGATTAATTGTTACTTGAACTTGAAAATTCCTTGTATACAGAGTTGTTCCCTTGATATCAGCCTGTGCATGGAATTAAAGGATTCACATTAAAAGCCCTCATAAACAAGAGTTAACAATGGCATATCCCTGCATTCCATTTCATATTCTGTGGTTGAAAAGTTTTTGGTTTTTTTTCCATACTTTAATTGAGAATATTTTGTTTTGTTTTGTAGATTACACAGTTAGATGAAACACAGACATTACAAGATGCTAAATTATTTCCTCAAGAAACTTTAATCTTGGAGGAGAAATCTTAAAGTTGAGTGAGTGAGAGTTTGAGTGTGAGTTATTATATCATCTGATAATTATATAGGACTTGTATGAGTGTCTTCTATAAATTTGCTTTGAAAGGGATTTTAAAGAGGTTTTCTACATTTTGTATGTGTATTAGGGACACTGATAGCATCAATTTGCACCATTCAAATTTTCAATCAGATGTCTGTGGTTCCTACAATTCTGCTATAACTAAGTGTTTGATGACGTCACTAATCGCAAAATATGCTTAAATATAAAGCCTTTTGTGATTAGTGACGTCATCAAACACATAGCTTATGAGGAATTGCAAGAACCACAGACATTTGGAATTGGATTGGTGCAAATTGATGCTATCAGTGTCCCTTATACACATACAAATTTTAGAAAACATCTTGACAATCCCTTAATTGATGGTTAGAGCTCAATTCAAATTGTAGCAGTTGTCATACCAGTCATGTCTTAATCTGATTAAAATTGGATTACAATTTTGTATCTTTTCTTTGGTTTCAGATATGAATTGTCTCCATTGTAATCTAACAAGTTTCCTACCAATGGCATGTCCTAAAGTAATATTTTTTAACCAATAAAATCCTGTGATGTAGAACCCATTTCTAAATAAAATAAGGAATTGTGGGGTAGCGAAAATTATAGAGTCTAACATCCTTCTACTTTGGGTTTTGCTATCCCAAAATTCCTTATGACACGCTGTGATTGATAGAAATACTACCTTTAAGACAGGTCTTAAGTAGAAAACTTGTTTTTATTTTTCAATTGTCTATAAAAAATTAAAAATTAACACAAAAAAATAAACGAAATTGTAACCTCAAGTTAATCAGATTGGTCATATGACCAGTGACATCATATTGATTGTTAATAACAGCTTCAAGCCAATGGTCTCAAATATCACTGAAGGTCGAATTTAATTTGATTTAAAAAGTGTCATGGACAGCTGACATATCGGCTCTTAAAGAAATATTTAGGTGACTATATAGAAGCTGCTGAAGTGGCTGTGAGAGATTTTATTTTTTTGATGGCATTTTCATTTTGAATTTAGGCATTAAGGCATTGGACATTGTAAAGTTTAAATCAAAGACCTGTTTCTTTTGGCCATTATTAGTCAGGATATAGGATTTTGATTGATAGGTTGTATGATAGTGTATGAATGATGTAAATATATTAATTTATAAATGTGATAAAAGTATGATAGTGTGATATTTGTTTTATGGTTTTTAAACAACCACTGCCACATAAAACCTGTTGACATTTACACATCATTCAGTTTTATTTTCTGCATACATCTTCTGTTCTGCCATTTGAAAATTGTCTTGTGCCAATGTACTTGCTAGATCGAACCCAATAATTTAAGCAGTTTAATTGGATTTCAAGCTTTTCAAAGGTTGATGTCACCTTCAATTCCTATTAGGTGGTTTAAGCTGTTCTATATATAACTTAAATCGGTAATATTAGAATTTATGACATGAAAATTCTAAAAAATGCATAATGTACCATTGTTAAAATCTTGGGCCATATTCTCGAAAAAACTAAAAATTAACATGATACCAAACTTTAAGAAATACAGTGATCTGTTCAGATAAATTTAAGATCTGTTATAGTGTTTGACCAATCAGATGACTATATTACTTAAATTAGTTAAAACCACCAAATATACCACTGGAAATATAACTGGATTATTGAATTAGACGAAATCCACCCCTAGAGGTAAATTTTCTATCTGGATATCTTCTAGTTTTAATGGAATAAGTTTATTTGCATGTGCGATTTTATAGTTATTTGGATAGAACTGAATTACTTTTGCAATGTGAAGGGGGTACTAATAAGAAGCAGGCCCGTAGCCAGCCAAGTACTTCTGGAGGGGCAAACGTCCATACAAGGGGGGCAGTTTAGGTAGCCTCCTCCCCTCCCGGAAAACTTTGTGAATTGTTATGTATTACAGTGGTGCTCTTAAAGACTTATTACTGTCGAGGAGGCCCATTGGAGACACGATTTTCTAAAGTCTGGGGATCTCCTATAGAAAATTTGGCCAAGCCCCCATCTTGGCTACCGGCCTGTAAAGAAGGAAGACTACTTCAATTTTAATCTCAATAAAGCTAAATAGATCTATTTGCCCAATTCCCAATGATTCTAGTTATATATTAAGACCGTTCGAGAATCCTGGATATTAATTTGACTTGAATGGAAGTTTTTGGACTATTTGTGAGGAAGGATGTATGATTGTGTATGTATGATGGTATTATTAACTGTCAAATAACTTTAGTACAATCACACCTATAAACCTTTGCTTACTTGCTTGTCAAGTCCTTATACTATTGTCTGAGCAGGTTTTTTGAATTCTTTCTATTATTTTTATGAGAATTGGAATAGCAGCCTCAAAATAGTGCTGTTAGACTTAAAATATATTTGCATTGATACAAATATAAACATGAGATGAGCACACATTATGTCCTCAAAATTTGTTTTTACAGAGGACAATTTTCAGCCAAAATTTGGGACTCTTTTTGATTGAATTTTCTAGGATTTCTTTTCAATATAAACTTACAAAAGATTATATTTTTATCAAAGCAAATACTTTCTACGAATATAAATACCTTTTTAGATATTCCAATTTTCTTATATAAAAACAATTTGATTTGCTCAGGCAATAGAAATTTTACCTCCTTTTCTAAACTATCGTTTAGATACAATCTGTTGGATGGCGGAGGTTTTAAGGCTTTACATGGAGGAAACCAGTTTTATACAAAGGCCTAAATATTTGCTAAAATACCAACTTTATTACACAGACATTGGTATCACCTTTAAAAATGAAATCCTACATTTGGGTTGTCTACAATTAATTCAGTTTTCGTAAATTTGGCTCCTAGTGGACTTAATTAATTGGTATGTGGTTGTACATTAGTTATATATATTGAGTTAATATAATTGTATATAAGCGACCCTATTATGGGTGTTAAATTTATTTTGACAAGAAAACTGTACAAATCAAATGACTATTATATTATTTTAAAATATAAATCAATTAGTAATTGTTAAAACTTGTATTAATGAAATAAGTTATATCCACATGCTGTATTATTTTTTGCAAAGATAAAGAAAATTCTCTGGTGCAGAATATCTCTTGATAGCATTGAAATTGTTGTCTGAGGAACATTTAACAGAAATTGGGCAATATTTTATCTATAACCTATGGTAAACTACCTCTTAGGATGACCAAAATATTGAAATTTTTATTCTTGGCCTAAGTGGGTCTTTGTTCAATTGACTTACCAGGTGTCATAACTATACAACAGAATTCCTTTATAATCCAATAAATCTAGAAAACTCATTCATTAAACTAAGTAGGTCTAATTTTGAAAGAGCTTAGATTCAATGATTATTTAATTTAATACAGAGAGTCCATTTTCACTTTGACCAAGTTTGTGACTAAATTTTATGTCCATTCTAACAGATAGTATTCCTTTAATAAATCAGATTTCTATGAAATTTGGTATGCATACCTATAATATAATAAATAATTCCCCACATTTTCCTCTTTTGCTCAGCTATTGCCTTACACCTTTATCTACAAATGCGAAATGCAGTTATGATTGATATAGATAATTGAGTTTTGATATAGTTTTAAGTAAACTGTAAGTGATAATTAAGTGTAATGATGGGGGTAGCCAAGCGTTTTGTATTGCCTGATTGTGGCAAATTTTGAAACTGCTTAAAAATTCGCTTGTGTGCCAGCTCATGTCAACGACGATTTTTAACGCCTGTATGAATTGTTGGCATAAAAAATGTTCGATATTTTAGGTGATTAAATTTTGCTCGTCTGCTCAGTATTCTTAAACCAATGAGACTTGATGTTGATATGTGACTTTCAGAATGGCTGCCATTGTCCAGTCCGATAATTGACTCTAAAATATTCGGTAGTTGTGCCCCTTCGCTGGCAATTTTAATCAATGTGATCAGGCTCAAAAAGTACACTCTTCTGCCCTTAGCATAACAGTCATGAAGATGATATTTTATTTTTTTCATGCATGGTCATAAAATGTTTATATCAAGATAGATACTATAGTTATGTTTGTGGATTATGACATATATATTGGATTATTCTGTCTAGAAGTGAAACTTTCCCATAAAATTACAAAATCTTTGAAATGAAATGAAATGAATGGAGTTTGACGTATTACTTTTCTGCACCATGTGGGCTAATGAAGATGGGCAACGCCATGCAGGGTGCCATGAGGGAAATTATGCCAGGACAGTGGCATTAGCCTGCTCTTTTTCAATTTCTAACTCTCTAGGGATCTTTAACGTGCACAGCCTGTAGCACATGGGGCCTCGGTTTATTGTCCCATCCGAACCACTAGATGCTTTTTCCATGTCAGCCCCTCTTACCTGCATCACTGACAGGGAAAAAAAATGAAGCTATATAGTACTATTATCAAACAAAACCAATTATAAGTACCGGTCAAGTTTCGTATTTTGCAACGATATTCAGCATACTTATTTAAAAAGATTTATTATTAAGTTATTTATTAAAAAAATATAAATAAATATCACAATAAGGACGGACATTACAATTAATTACAAACTGGAATTATCATGAATCCATTTCTGCTGATACCATTTTATAGGCTTCTTTAAATGTTATTGGTTTCTTTCTATGTTGCTTGATGTACTGAAATAGACATTTAATAGACATTAGAGAAATATCAAATCAAAAGGATGATTTACAATTTCATCTCAAGATATTGAGGGAAATTAAATTAGTGCATGATTTTGGATCGATTTGCATCTTTATTGATAGCATCAATTTGCACCATTCCAATTTTCAATCAGGTGTCTGTGGTTCCTGCCATTCCACTCAATTGAAGTCTAATCTTGAAGAGTCTTATGTGATAAAGCCTTTTTTGTGATATATGACATCAAACAACTATTTTTTGTGGAATTGTAGGAACCACAGACGTCTATCTGAAAAACAAAATGGTGCAAATCAATGCCATGTCCTCAGTACACATAAAAAGTTTAGAAAACCCCTTTTCAATCCCTTTAAAGCATTAAAAGAACTGGACATACCTCTTTTGTATCTTCTAATGTAGTATAATGATAATTAGTCTCTAATGATGATTGATAATTACTATAAATACGTTGTTGTGCTGATAAAAAACTTTGTGTTAATAATAACTGCTGTTTTAACATATCATGTAGGGCTATCATTGCTGGACTGTATGCTGTCATGGCTTAAATTGAAATAGAAATGTAATAGAAATTACTTTACAGAAATATACTTGATCATTGTTTTAGGAGTCTTAAAAATGTCAGAAATTCTGATCATGATCGCAAGAGATTTTAGTTATTTCACATATTACAATGTAAAGAAATCTGACTGCTTTATGTAGAGTATTACAACATGAGAATAAGTTGTCCAACTTCAGTAGGGACGCAGCCTGAAAATAGGTCAGTTGTATGAAAATCTCATATGGTGAAACTACATGATGCAAGTTCTCTATCAATATTTCTCTATCGCTCTACAATTGATGTATTGAGCACTATTTAAATATTTTAACAGTGAATATATTTTTTTTTATTGTATATAACCAATTAATCAGATATCCTTATATTTGTCCATGGTTTTGAATCTCTAGCTGGAATCATAAGATGCCAAAAAGCCAAAAAGTCAAAATGAAAAAATGGTCCTAACAAGGTCAAACATTGCCACTTTGTATTATATTCAGATTATATACAAATATTATACAATGGTTTTATCTGGACCTGCTCAACAAGTTTTCCAATGATTCTGGATCTCAAGCTAATCATAAGATACCAAAGAACATATTTAAATGGGCAAAAATGGTCATGACACAGTGGGATTCAATGGGATTATTTGGGCCTACAATAGCACTTTCCCCATAGTTCTATCTCTACCTAATCATTAAGTCCCAAAAATGCATATTCAAATGAGCAAAAACAATCCTGACAGGTTAAATGTTGCCACTTCGTATTTTATATCACAATTATTTGGCATCCAATGGTAGAAGTTCCCAGTGGCAAGCAGGCAACAGATATATTTTGTAAAGCCTCACACTTACTTTCTAATGCATCAGCACTAATAACATGAGTAGCAATAGGTGATGGATCAACAAAGTCTAAACCATACTGTGGACCAACAGTAGCATAGGGTGTCTTCCAAGAATAGGACAGACCAGGTTCTTCTCCTGTCTGTACTTGTATATTTCTAGTAGGTGGACGATGTTTTGATGTTTTTTCTGGCTGTCTTAAACTAGAATAAATAAAATAATTACAGTTAACAAATTGCTCGTAACAAAAATTTACAAACATCTTGTACAAAACAAGATTCAAAATAGTTCCTGTCAAAAGACTAGATAAGAACTGCAGAATCTTTTTAGACAATTATGTCTTGCCAGGCAAAAAAGCTTTAGTAAAATTAAGATATTTTTCAGAGAGATCAACAAAAGCAGTGTATGAACTTTGACGAAGTGGTTTAGTGTCAATCAAAAACACTCTCTGTAAATAATATGCACCCATCCAGATGAAAAAAATGATGCGGCTTTTTGCTGTTGGCCTATTGATTTAGGTAAAAAATATTGAAGTACCTTTTGGAAAATGTTTTAGAATCACTATATGATGTATAACTTTCACTGTAACTTCTATCAACATCCTTCACTGGTCGAGATTTGGCTTTGGTCTGGTGGACTCTATCAGAATATGTTTCTGTGATACTTTCTGTGTCACTTTCAAAGCCTTCAGTATAATCACCTGCTGTATCTTCACTGTATTGAGTTCTGACCTCTGATGCCATAGATGATTTATCGTATTTACTTGAAATTCCAATTCGCTCTGATATAGAATCATCATAATCTTGAGATAAAGAAATTTGTTTTCTGGTTGATGGTTTTGAGCCAAAAGTCTGAATACCGGTTAAAGAATCCTTTCGTGGAGTTGGTGTATAACCTCTTCCAGTATGAATTTCAGAAATTTCACTAGCAATACTTTCTTCCTCATCTGAGATTCTTCCCATTAGATCATCAACCGACTGTAACCCAAAGAAAATATCTGAGTCAGCCATTTTCTTTTCTTTCTTCGGTTTTTCTTTTTTGAAACTATGTTTTTTCTCCTTAGAGCTGGCTTTCTTGGTATCTGGTATAGCTGGTTCTAAGGCATTTATATCCATCACATCTGCAATTTAAGGTTTCATCTATCAATTGATAACATGATAATAAAAATCTTTACAAGCAAGACAATTCCGTCAATAGAAAATCTCCTAAAAATGGCAAAATCAGGAGTAAAAGTTGTATTAGGGCTAGTTTTTTCGGCCATTCACGTGTTTCAGGCTTCAATTTCTTACTTTCCTCTACGTAGTCCAACTAGAATATTTTATTTTCCAATTAAGTTAAAGATGGGTTACCTTATTTTTTAGTGTCAAATTAAGCAAACTATTTGATTAATTGGTGTTGCTAATGAATTAACACGTATTCAAGTCATTATGTTCTTATTGCATATGATTAACATTTTTAACCAATCATAAATGCCCATGTAATATTTACAGTCTGGATAAACAAAAAAAGACTTTTTGACCTTTCTTGATCAGTCACTCTGCTGGTAATTCTCTTCTAATTTAGCTAATTATGAATTAATTATAGACAAGTGAGACAAACTGGTATTTTTCCAAGTCATTAGAACACCTCTACTTTCTATTCATATAAGTATTAGCATTTCATTTTCGTAATTGAAAATAAGGGAACCCATCTTTAAGCTTTTCACACTTTTGCTGAATATTACAGTTGATTGTTTATATATTATACTGTTTTGCCCACTGAATGATAAACATTGTAACGAAAATAAACAAAATTCCTAGATCACTGTGAAGAGCAAACTTTAGAGGATTCCTTCAAGATATTTTCATAATAAACCTACTTCTTACCTTTCAATAGATCATTGGAACTACTGGTATCTTGTGTATCTGCTACTTCACTAGTAATAGAATCAACCATGTCTGAATCTTGTGATCGCGAATGGAGGTGAAGTGGTGAAGGTGTTCGCCGTCCTATTATTGGTGATCTTTTTGGTGATCTTGGGCTTGGTGTGTATCTAAATGGTTTGGATTCTGGTGATGGTGATCTTGGTATAGGAGGAGCTCCTTCAACCTGAAATGAAAAATATTTTTTGAACAAATGAAATTGTTTCAAGGTCTCAAACAATTCACTTTCTTTAAGGTATCAGCAAGGTAATAATTTTCAAATATTTTGTGAGAAAACTAAATAAATATTATGATATCTTACAAGGACAACTCTTAGCCAAAACTCTTAATCATTTACAGGTGAATCAAAGAATGATTAAAACCATCAACCAACATTTGTTGAGTTTACTTAAAGGGATTATACAGAGGTTTTTTAAATTTTTTATGTGCATCGGGGACACTGATAGCTTCAATTTGCACCATTCCTATTTTCATTCCGATGTGTGTGGTTCTTGCAATTCCACTAAAACTAATGCGTTTTATGACGTGAAGGGAATTACATATATCAATAGTAGCTTTCGGTAGCTCACCTCTAATGGTGCCATAAAATGCATTAGTTTTAGTGGAATTGCAAGAACCACAGACGTTGGATGGAATATGGGAATGGTGCAAAATGATGCTATCAGTGTCCTGATACCCATAAAAAATTTAGAAAACCTCTTTATAATCCCTTTAATAAATATTGCATGAAGATGAAATAACCATTATTCCATGAACAAGCATTGCCATTGTTTCAACCCCCTCAGCATTTAGTGGTGAATGATGTAATGAAGGAAAAAAAGCACATTAAAACTGTTCTATATCAATGTTAGTAATATACCTACTGGACGTTTGAGAAACTTATTAGGGGACCTAGGTCTGGGTGTTGAATCTGATGAAGATAATCTCTGCATAAAATCAGCTAAACTCTCTTCTTCTGATGTCAGAGCACTGGTTACCTTCTTATTCTTCTCTTTTGAACCTACAATACAATAAAAAACATATATTCTACATTCTAACAGATCAAGAGGTATAATATAGATTGAGATTTTTTAAGTTCTTTGTGTTCATATATAGTTATTTTCCTTTCCATCAATTCCAATGGATAGGCACAGATACTTTTTATATTCTGATCGAGCTGTCCTAAAGACAGATTCTCATATTCAAGTGTTATGACATAAATCTCACTTACACTTGCGCGATTTCTGTTTGTGCAATGTTACACACTACGGCTTGGCAATAATTGAAGTGATTGTGAACTAGCATAAGGAATGTGTGAAGAGTGTGCGCCATGTTGTAGATAAAATTTCAAATGGTTAAAAAATCTGCCACTCTTTAGTTTTCGTACGATATGACTGCAACTCGCATATCCCATGCATGAACATAGCGCAAACACTGCCAAAATTCGAACAAAGTGTGAACTATAAGCAAACAATACTTAAGCAATGAGTCAATATTTTCTGTCGTGCATTGCACAAACATTACATGTACAGTCCGTGAACAGGCCGCAAAGGCTGCATTCCATTGCAAAGCACCAAATTGCACGCCTTGCCATAAGTTCTGAGTAGCATTGCGGGACAAAATTGTCTAAGTGTCATAGTAGCATTACATTGGGACTTTATAGGTTCTTTTCTTTGATACAGTCATTTTTTCTTGCTTATATTTCCCGTATGTAGACATTGCTCTTAAAGAGTTTATTTCAATTTCTGACCAAGCTGTCCCAGATTTGAAAATAGGTCAACAACAACAGTGGAAGATCCTTGTTTCTTACAATCTAAATACCCACCTTTTAAACTTTTATTAGTTTTTTTCACCGTTTCTTTTGTGGCTTTCGGTGTTTCTGGTCTTTTCATAAATTTTCTTCCATCATGACCAACACTCATATCAGTTGGAGTGTCCAATCTTGACAGACGCACTTTCTCACTATCAGAATCAGAGTCAATACTAAACACATTCTGATTGGCTAAGAGTGACGTCTGCCTGGGTACTTGCTCTTTTTTGGTCAGACCAGCTGCTTTGTTCAGTAAGTTGGAAGCATTCTGAGTAATTGTTTTTTTCTTCCTAACTTGAATTGAGCTTTCATCCTCATCACTAATAGGCTCTGGAGGTTTTTTCTTTTTTAAAAATTTACTGCCAGCACCAATTTCTGGGGATTTTTGTTTGGGAGTAGATAAGTTGTCTGAACTAGATATTGATATGTCCCCAAAATCACTAAAATTTATAGACTTGGCTTGTTGTGAAGTCTTTTTCGATAATGTACTCAAATAAGCCTGAAAAATATAAAATATATTCACTGATAATACACATAAATACCAATACAACTAAAGTCGAATCAATGAACAGCAAAATCATCATCATGTCCAACCAACAGACCCCATTTGTCATTCTTCCTCGAGGCTGTCGTAATACAAGTCAGGAACATATTCATAGCTTAGTATGGTCCAATCAAAATTGGCCCTGAAATCTTTAAAGTAAAATTTCGGCCAATCAAATCAAACCACTTGTTCTAAACGCTTTGTTCGTGAATGTAAACAAAAACGAAATGGTGTGTAATTAAAGATCTGGAATTAAGTATGATTTTTCGGAATGAATGAATAATCAAAATCGTACTTTAATTTTAAGTTGTTGAAAAGAATGTGTTCTTATCTCTTCAAAACTGGTGGCAGCAAATCAATTTTGTGTTTAGTCGACGTTCTTCTTCAACTTCGATTTAATCTCCACGCCCACAAACGGAAGTGTAGTTTAATACGGGTTGATAAGACAATGTCAAAACTCTGTATTGGGGATACGATGCAAAATCAATGACTTTGTTATGATATATTTTCTAGGATAAATCTTTTAGACTTACATTTAGCTCATCTTCCTCTTTAGGTACAGTAGGAACTCTTTCACCTTTCAACTGTGTTGATACTTTCTGTAATAGAGCTGATGCTCTACCACCACCTCTAGGTCTATTCATTATGACTTCTATAGGTTTACACCCTTACCACTTCATTTTAAATATCTGAAAAACATAAAATATTTGGTTACATTCAACTATTATATATCGACATTGCAGAAAATCCACAGCCCAATCATTTCATAGAGGCATTGCACACATCGTTGATGTTCAAGGTCAAGGTCACAAGAAGAGAACATGGTGAAGAAGTTGAATTCACTGTTAAAAATATTGTAAAGAGGTTGTCTAATTGTGTATCAGGGACACTGATAGCATTAATTTGCACCATTCCAATTTTCAATCAGACATTTGTGGTTCCTGCAATTCCACAGAAACAAAGATTTTGATGACGTCACAAAGTGACATTCAAATCATATTTTGCGATTAGTGACATCATTAAACACTTGTTTTAGTGAAATTGTAGTGGAATTGCAGGAACCAAAGGCCTCTGATTGAAAATTGGCATTGTGCAAATCAATTCTATCAATGTCCCCAATACACATAAAATTTTTTTTGAAAACTTCTTAACTTAACCTTCCTACTTCTATATGTCTTATAAATAAATATATTTATTGCATTTTCAATTCCACATATTTTACAATAGTAATTGCCATAGCATGAATTTGATCAATGAGCTTAAGGATAGTAAATAAAACCATTTGCCCAAGATTGATTAAAAAATGCAATGCTTTTAACATGAATATAACTATTTTTTTTTTTTATAATTTCAATTCAAAATATTTTACTTAAGTAATTAACATGAATTTGAATGTTAAAACTGTTCCCCAGATATTGATTTTGCTTTTAAAACATGAATATAACTAAAAATTCATAATTTCAATTCAACATATTTTAGTTAAGTAATTAACATTATCATTAAGCCTACAAGTATGAAGGTAAAAACTCTTTCCCAAAAACGAGTCTAAAATACTTTTAAAACATAAATATGACAATGACAATATTTTTTCCAAAATTCCAGAAATCGAATTTCAAGCGATTACAGATGGGTTCAAATGACTTAGAAAAATACCAATTTTTCTCACTAATTCATAACATGTATGATTGGATAAAATTATATGCAACCCTAGTAATTATTTCACTGTTGTCATGATACGGTATATTAGATACATATATTATGTCAACAGATGGTTAATATTTTATGAACACTATTCCACGATTTTATTGATTTTTAAAACTGTTCCTTTCAATGATCACAAAATATACAGAAATAATTATCATAACACTTTTGTTCATTTTTGTTTTCTATATTACGATACTGAACATTGAACTGTTATTCAATCTAAGATGTATCTTATATGGACTTGACAATTGATTAATCAATCACAAAATGTCCCCTAAATAATAAAAAAATTGGCCTGTCAAAAATCCATTGACTATTAGAACTTGATTTATGTTCTACCTTGGGAGGAATACAAATCTCTGACATTAACTTGCTTAGCCAGTTTTATTCAAATGAGACCTAACTTTTGTTCTGTTTTTTAAAGAGCTTTTTCCACAAAAAAAAACACAAAATCCCAGAGTTGCAGAGGGCAGGAATTTGATGGACTGGTGGCGTCATCAAACAAACTTATGGGTCTTTAGACCCTAACTGAAGTAGATATATTATAAATAAAAGCTAAGTTTGGTCTACTACTAACTACTACGACTACCAACAAGCTACCTACTTTGCGATATCAGCATCCACTGGATGTGAGCGTTAACTTGTCATCTACCTACCAAACTACCTCGGTCGGTCGGTCGGTCTAATTTTAATTAGACTGTTGCTTAGCAGACAACAATCAAACTGTGAAAGTTCATATATACTGGTATACTTCATGAATTAACAATCCTTATGCAAGATTGCATCAGCCAAATTTTCAGTATAAACCAGATCCCTGGGACACAATACTTTTCTCATGCTCAGCTCAGTTTTTACTCAAATTCATACTGCCTCTTGCATCAACAAAAAAAAAACACTAGAATTATTGTGCACTAAGAAAGGGTTTGATATACTTCTTTTCTTTGATGCAATCAAATGCAATTGTTTGGTGCAATACAGCTGATGAGATTTTACCCAAATTTAAGTAAAATCTCAGCTATATATATAAACAAAGGTTTGTGGCCTTGGGTCCAAGGTCATTGAAACTACAGGTAAATTGAAGTATATCTGTTATTTATTGAACCTAATTTTTTAAACTGATGATCTCACTATAGTGTTGAACAAATACAAGTCTTACATTGTTTACGTTTGAATTTTACAAATTTGACTATATCAATATCACTCAAATTTTTACTGATTCTCATTTTAGATACAAATAAGGTTCAACCTTTACTACCTTATTGGTATAAACTTATCAAATTGTATATAGTAATGTTAAACCTTGAAAGAGCATTATGATTTTTTCATAGGTGGACAATTTTATTTTATCAAATTTGTTAAAACTATACAGCAAAATCCAGTGAAATGTGTCTGAAAGTTATAACTTTAATTTTTAACACCAAAACTATTTATGATGTTGAAATTTTCAACAGTTTTTTCCAATAAAAAAGTCTACAATTTTACAGACTAGGAAGCTTCAATAATGTCATTTATTTTTTTAAATCACAAATGACATTTAAAGGGATGGATGCGCAGATGCGACAGGAATTTTTTAGCTTAGCCAATTAGTAATAGTGTTCACAGTTCACCGTCGAAATTTGAGCCTTCAAATCCTCGTCTGTCCGGCATTGTCTGTGTTTGAATGGTAAAATGATGACTCTTTAATTCAATATACACTGTGATAAGCTTATATATAGAAAAGACATATATAGAAATAGTGAGTAAAATTCATAGTTTGAAGTTTTTGTAAAGGAATTATTCAATTTTCATACATTTCTAGAACTTCTGAATGAAGACAAATTTATACAATATACAAGACTTAAATCTCCCACACCCCCCTTCTCCCACCTCGAGCACTTGTACCGTTAAGTTTGATTACATAGATGGGAAACACAACAGCACTCATTGTCTCAGACAACGCCCTCAAGAATTTACCCTTGATCTTCTTAAAAAATTGTTCATTGATAAAGGGTATCATAAAGATTAAATAAATCCAGTTATATAACAATTGGGTTGATTAAGAGTAGATTAAGAGTAGATATTAATGATAATTGGTCAACTATATAAAGATAAATAATGACTAAAGGCCATTTATCACTTGCCACATGTCAATAACATTGTAACAATACAACTGCTAAAAATATATATACTCTTATCAATGTCAATCAATATTTTTTTATATCCTTTTAGCATGAATAAACATTGGCTCTTCTGAATACAATTTTTTAAGATAACTTTTTAACATATAGTTTAACATATAGTTATGACAAAATTTATGTTGCGGAAAGCAACGGCCAATTACTAAATTCAATGAATTACTTAGTAAGATTAGTGATGTATATCTTTTTTGATATTAAAACAGAACCTGAAACAAGTTATTGTATTGAATTTCTCTCTAAAAAAAATATGCTTATTTTAATCATAATCCAAAAGTATTTTCCATTTTTAGTGAATTGTTTTGTATGTGTCTGAATATCAAAATCAATAGTGATTAATCGAGTGAAGGAAGTCCTTTCAAAACTATATTTTTCTACAGAATAGAGAAAAGCTTCAGTTTAAATGTGTGTCATGTTGACCTGGATTAGTTATCAATAATTATTTCCATATCTGACAGCAGGATGATTAAGACTTTAACACTAGCCAATGAAATATCACACAGTGGAGCCAATCACAGACTGACATATGTTTAAGTCACCTACAAATCAAACTATTGTGAAACAGAATAACAAAATTTATTGAAATTATTCAAATGAGCATTTTAACACAAATATTTTATGACCTCTTACCCAAAAGAGATGTTTTTGCTATTATTGTATTATAAGCTTAGCTTTTTATGTTTTTTATTTAATCACAGATAGAAGATATTAGACATTTTTACCATATGTCACCTTGTAACTGTTATGATGCTTAAGAAATGTGAAATTTAAGCTTTGTTATAGTAAAAAAAACTGACATTCAATATTATATAAGTTTACAAAGTACTTCACACAATCTGAAAACAATAACAATATGTTTATTAGGTAATGAATTAGGTCAAAGCCTGATTGAGCTCTAAATCACAACCTAAGATGTTTTTTTGTTAAGTTTTGTCCTGGAACATACCTTAACATTTGTCAAGGATTTCAACTTCTATGTAAATATATGTAAACAGTCTTCAGAAATGTAAAGGTCAAATTACTTGTGTTTACCAAAACATTACAACAGCACAATAAGGCTTTAAGACATTTTCTTGGACATAATTCTGAAGATCAAATAAGATGGACCTAAAGTTTGGTTAGCAGGAATAATTTAATTGTCCTTCTTGTGGCTGGGGAAGTTTTTTAGAATTTTGCACAACTACAAAAGGTAGCACAGTGCTTTATATAATAGGCTAATATACCCATACAATTTTGACAAACAGACAAGCACTTGCCACTTGAAATTACATACATATTGTTGGCTATTGTCAGGACATTTAGGCTAGGCTATAAAAATTTCCAATCTTC
This sequence comes from Lottia gigantea, assembly GCF_000327385.1. Lineage (NCBI taxonomy): Eukaryota > Metazoa > Mollusca > Gastropoda > Lottiidae > Lottia > Lottia gigantea. Next base: position 1,277,970 of record NW_008709190.1, read on the forward strand.
ATTAACCAATGAAATATAACATCGTGCAACCACTCACTACATGACAAATGTTTAGGACAGACAGCTGTCAAATGATTCACAAAATGTCAATTCAATTTCTACTTCTAATATTTTAAAGGGACAGGTTTGCCATTTTAGGGAGTTGATTTGGGTCTTAAATATATATATGTAAATAGTCTTCAGAAGTACTAAAAAAATCGCATAATTCATTCAAAAATACTTAGGAATTTCACTTACTAAATTTACTACTCCCTATAGTCTTTCCTATATTTTCTATATATGGCAGTCTCAAGAAACGACGAGTCGTCCTTTTAACCTTTCAACGCGGATAATTCTAGACACACATGGATTTAAAAGCTAAAATTTTGACAGTTAGCTTTGAACACTATTACTGGTTAGCTTAGCTGTGTTTAGATAAAAATATTCCTGTCTTTTGAGATTATAGTAATTGGTGTAACGGATGGCGAACATGTCCCTTTAAACAAAAGTAAAAAAAGGGAGCTATAAAGATTATGGCCTGAACTGCCCTAAGTAAGGCCTAAACCAGAGTCAAGATTAGGCCTGATTAGGGGGTTGATAAATTTTCAATGCCTATGTTACGGTTACCAATTTCCATCTGCGATATATCCAACTCTTTGAGCTGTAGCCCTATTTAAAATTGAAACAGCTCAAAGTGTTGACATTTATGCAAGTGAAGACAAACTTCAGTTTCTCATTGTGAAGAGTGGTACAGACTACAGACAGGACATGTCTGTGCACGGAACGTCTGAAACTGAAGCCGCCACTGAAGGAAAAAATTTTGTCAAAATTAATAATAGATAAAGACAGGCTAAACTATTTGGAAAATATAATCACTGAAAATAAAATTTGACACTGTAATTTGGACTATGTCTATGGAGACAATTTAAGTCAATCATGTGTAAAGATTTGGGTTTAAAGTTTCGAAAAACGAAATATTACCTGAACATGAGAATGTCAACTTCCTCTAGAAAAAATATAAACAAAAAAGTTATGCCCCTTTAATAATTCCTAACATCGGTTTGTTCCGTAATGTTTTCCGCTAAATCTCGGTATTTTCCGGAGGAATCCACGCGGGGTGATTCCCTGCTCTGCGCGTGGTGAAAGCTGATTGGTTGATGAAAGCCAATCAGAGCTGTACAACTGTCTGAGTCACGTGGTTGGGAAACTATACTTACTTCGGCACCGGTTGTGTTAGGTCCTTCCAAAAATTGTGAGTGTCTGGTCAAAATGAAAGCAGGTTTATTGTTTCTTGCCCTTGTGGGCACTGTATTATGTGATCCCAAAGTGTATTTTAATGAAGAATTCAAAGGTATGTATTTTGATTGTGTTTTGATATCAAATAATCATTTTCAACAGTCTACACATGTGAATTGAATATTGTGGAACGATGTGCTTGCTTTGCTTTTTTTTTTTTTAAGTCAATTTAGATTTTCTTCTGTCACAATTTTGTAGGCTGAGTTCCATTATTATTGGCATGAATATCATGTTGCAAAAATGGTTAGACCTAAGTTTAATTGAAAAAATTGTTGATTCGTTTAAAGTTTAGTTAAAAGATGGAAAGACAGGCACATACACTAGGCCTACACCCAACAAAAACTTGGCATAAGCCTAGCCTATAGCCTACAGGGCTTAAGTTGAGGATAACAATCTTTTAATAAATATTTTCTTGGCCAGTAGAGTAGGGGTAGTTTAGAAGCTTTTAAATATATTAAATTGCTATATTATTGTCGTATTTCAGATGAATCATACACTGACAATTGGGTAGAATCCACCAAAAAAGGAGCAGAGCAGGGAAAATTTGTTTGGTCTGCTGGTAAATTTTATGGGGATGCTGATAAAGACAAAGGTATGTATATGATAAACAGAAAATAACCTGAAATTTAAGGCTTTACTTCAGTTTTTTTTTACCATTTTCAGTCTGGATTTGATTTAAGACATTCCAGAAAGGCAAAATTTGAGCTGAGATATATTGATAAACTTTTCTTATTTCAGGTATTCAAACATCTCAGGATGCCAGATTTTATGGCCTTTCTGCTAAATTTGATAAATTCAGCAATGAAGGAAAATCACTGGTCGTACAATTCACAGTAAAACATGAACAAAACATTGATTGTGGTGGTGGATATGTTAAAGTTTTCTCCAGTGACTTAGATCAAGAAAACATGCATGGTGATTCCCCATACTTGATCATGTTTGGTAAGTACTCAGAAATTAAACAAATTTCACCAGCATCATGGTTAAAAAAGTATCAAGTTATGTAATAGTTTTTTTCTCATCTCTTTTCCGATGATTTAACAAATGGCTAAATTGACATTTTGGACAATGATTAATACTGAATTTTATGAATGTAATGTTAAAAGCTCTAAAGGTGTGATAGAGCAAACATGTTAATGATAAGTGTACTTTTATTTCAGGGCCTGATATTTGTGGACCAGGTACTAAGAAAGTCCATGTGATCTTCAACTACAAAGGCAAAAACTTATTAATCAAAAAAGATATCCGATGCAAGGTAAAAAAAAAAACTATTTGAACCAAGGAATTTATCTAGTGTCTATGGTCTTTTGTAACGCTGTTGATTTAACAAAGAAAGCAATAGTATATCTGCTTTTTAACACGATCAGGTGAAATCTGAAAATTAGACAGTGGTCAGTTTTCAATTGTAATTTTGCTTATCTTAATTTTATCTTTATTCATTTCAGGATGATGTTTACACACATCTGTACACTTTGGTTGTCAACTCAGATAATACATATGTTGTAAAAATTGATAACGAAAAGGTTGAAAGTGGTGATTTAGAATCAGACTGGGATTTCCTTCCCCCTAAGAAAATTAAGGTAAGATGCATTGGAATTCCACGAATAAAGCGGCCTAATATGGAAAAATTGTGACTAATCCAAAGGGCGGTACAAATCTGAAAATCTATTAATTATTGCCTGGAGGTCATTTTCTATCATCAATGTCTATTTAAAGTGTAATTTTTGCCATGTTTTAAAGACCTGCATTATTTAAGAGAATCTTGTTCAACAAGAGATAAATATTTTCCATATTGTTTTTAAGGATCCAGAAGCTAAGAAACCAGAAGATTGGGATGATCGTGAAAATATTGATGATCCTGAAGATACTAAACCAGAAGATTACGATAAACCAGAACATATTCCCGACCCAGAAGCTAAGAAACCCGATGATTGGGATGATGAGATGGATGGTGAATGGGAACCACCAATGATTGACAACCCAGAATACAAAGTAAGTGGTTTGTTTTTGTCCTAAATTGGTATTTATTTTATTACCTTTTGGTTCTGAGCAGGTCATAGATTAAAGCAGTAAAAGAACATATAGTGTTCCCTTGATGAATTTGTCCATGTCCACTACAATGAACTAATTATTTGTGTTTATTCTAGGGTGAATGGAAGCCAAAACAGATACCTAATCCAAAATACAAAGGAAAATGGGTACACCCTGAAATTGATAATCCAGAATATTCCTCTGATGATAGTTTATACAAATATGATGATATTGGTGCTCTTGGATTTGATTTATGGCAGGTATGTATAGATGTTGTTTGGTTAGCCACAAAGTGTTGAGATGGAATTTGTTAACATATGAATTCAAATTCTTACATCCTATGGTATTGTGTATTGGTATTGCATTCATATTACATTCACAATACCATAAGCAGATGATTTTTATGTGAAAGATGCAAAATATTTTAATGTTCTGCAGCTAAGAACTCTTTATATTTTAGGCCAGGCATGTTATACTTAAAATTCAGTTTTTTTTGTATTTTAATTTGATAAATATTTTGTAGGTAAAATCTGGAACTATTTTCGACAATGTCTTGATCACTGATGATGAAAAATATGCAGAAAAATACGGAACAGACACATGGGGAGAAACAAAGGTAGGTTATAAAGATATTTTTCTTTAGATGAGATCAGAATTTAAGAAACATAAAATAATAATTGCAAGGATGCACAAATTGCACATTTTTGGGATGGTCAAATGTTTGAGTTTATGAAACAAAGCACAGCTTTTTTTTATAGTTGTATGTGTGCCTGATATTTTATAATTATAAAGTTTATTTTTATTTTAGGACCCAGAAAAGAAAATGAAAGAAGCACAAGATGAAGAAGAAAGTAAAAAGAGAGAAGAGGAAGAAAAGAAACGTAAAGAAGAGGAAGATGCCAAAAAAGATGATGATGATGAGGAAGAAGATAAGGAAGAGGAGGAGGATGAGAAAGAGGTCAGTAGTTTTTTGGCTCTTAATGATTTTAGTACATGTCTGAAAGATTTTTAGGTATCGAGTTTAACAAAATCTAACTAATCAAGCACAAACTTAAAATTAGACTTGGGTAATTTTTCCATCTCACTATAAATCATGTAAAAAGTTAAATAAAAAATTGAAATTTTACTTGGTGAAATTTTTTTGCAAGAAGCATATTTATATGTGATGTATTTGTATAATTCAGCTGGCTTTTAGTGATTTTTTGGTACAAAGACTTTTTTTTTGCTAAATGTATATTTGTTTTCTATTTTCAGCCTGACCATGATGAATTATAATCCAAATGTTCCTATTCCTTTCATTTTAAATCGCCATTTCATCAAATTGTTGGTCATTTTTATCATCCGACGAAGAGGAAACTCCAAGTAATGGGATAATATTTCAAGTGGATAAGCATGGTATTAATATCATAATGCTGTGCAGTATCTTGTGATATGATTTTTTTCATCTGGCATAAAGACAATTCTACAAAAGTACCTGCTCTTAATTTTAAGTTGTTATATGAAGATTTTTGAAAGCTATTTTTTTGTTGTGATGTTTTTTTTTTTTTTTTTTTTTTGATGGATGTTGCATTTCAACTTGGGCTACTAAAATCATGATTTCATCGTTACGTTCATGGTTCTTTTTTTTTTATTATTTAAAAGAAAATATATTTAAGTGTATAGTAAACTTGATGTAAAATATTTCTGTACATTGACAAAAATAGTATGGATGTCTAGACACAGTTTTCTGCTGTGTAGATAGAGTATGAAACTGTGTGTAGGCAGCCTTGAAATCTAGACTTAAGGTGAAGAAGTGTATTTTACCAAAATTAGTTATAAAAAGTTGTTATATGGTAATAAATACTTCTTTTTTATATAAAATTGTCTTTCATTTATTTGCCAGTGGTTGTGAATTTTCTTATGGACAGTTGATTCTTATAAAAGGGTAAAGGGACTTCGGCTGTTTCACAACCTATATCAGGATGAAGATATACATGTATTTTGTAAGACTGTGACTATTGTGACTATTTGCACCGCAATGGTACAAAAATGGGCATTAAAAAACATATGCCTAACCCTAACAAAGTCACTTAACATCATTGTCAATCAAAATGGCTTTATTAAAAAAAAACCTAGCGTGTCTTAGCCATAGTTAGCAGCAGCAGCCAGTGCAATTTTTAATGGCATTGAACTTAATTCCATTTATCACAGACTTGTCAGGCCCCTCTGACCTTCATTACAAAAGCAAGGAATCGAGGTTAAGGGAGCCCAAGATATCTCATGCTAGAATTGATTCCTTTCCCCTCTGAAGTTCCTTTTGGGATCTAGTAAAAGCGATTTGGGCAGCATTGAAATCTATATGAAGAAATATGGTAAAATATTTCTAGACCTTCATCATATTAGCGCATATGACTTAACAAACAGAAGGTGACCATGTAGACTACACTCTAAGATAAGATAGCTGAATTTGAGTTTTATCAGCTGGAAATGTAAATATTCAGATAACTTTGACATGAAAATAACACCATGGGCAAAGAGAAAGCCCTCACTTGAAACCTATCCCCTTGTTTTTGTTTCTTACTTCATGACCTAGGCCAATGCCTTGAAAACTATTCTCATCTCACTCTAAGGATGGTCAAAGGGAGATAACAAAATTTAAAAAAATTCAATATTCTTGCTATGTCTTCATTTTCTTTCAAAGGTCAGACTGACCGAAAAATATGCAAACCCTAAACAATTGTACATAAACTTCCTTTTTCGTTTGTTAGAAAACTTGCTATAGCTTTTTCAGCCATTGCTAAACACCATTTCCTACCAAGTGCTCAAAGACTGTATCATAGAAACAACAAACAACAAAAAAGGATTCTAAGTAATTAGTAAGTTTTATTAATGGAAAAGGCACGTATTATAAGATATGAATATAGAATAATGAAATAATCACAGATGTGTTGTTATAATATATTTTATCTACATTAAAAATCACAATGGCATAGTTTAAATTTTGGACAGAAAATAAAACAGTTATCAATCAACTTTCAAAAAATTTTCAGAAAAAAATCACTCAGTAACACATGGAAGATCAAAAATTACCCACTATTGCTAATTTCCAATGAAGCAAATATATGCTAAAAAATACCCTCTTAAGGATGAAAATCTCAAAGTCTTTCTAAATGAAAGATTAAATTGTAGCAGGATTCACTAATTTGAATTTAAATTGTGTTATTTAGAGAAATTCTGAAATTCTATATTTTTTTTGTACAAAACTGTGACAATGAAAATGAACAGTGCAGATGATATCTAAAATTCTAATAGTGAATATATTTTGTGCATAGAGTGTACATCTGACATGAAAGAACCCTAATTGTAGGCCTATACATGTCCATGGGCCTCAGATAATATTTTGTGAAAGAAAACAATAATTGTGTTTTAACTAATATTTCTATATAAGAGGCACTCATCATGATTGCATATTAATTAAGATTGTTCATTAAAATTTACAATCACAGTAAAAAGTGTATGGTATTTTGGCATATGAAGGTCAAAGCATAGGCTATAGATCAGAAATTTGACTTAATGTACATTATTATAATGAAAGCATTATGTAAGTATATAAAACTCTTTAAACACTATGCATAGATGAATAATAAGGAAGTGTTTGCATTATAGCATCTTCACAATGGTCATGGTTTTATGAATTAAAGGGATTGTAAAGAGGTTTTTCTAATTTTTGTATGTGAATCGGGGACACCATCAATTTGCATCAATTTGGTTCCTGCAAGTCCACTAAAACTATCTGTTTAATTACGTCACTGAATGCGAAGGGCCTTATGTGATAAAGCATATTTTGCGATTAGTGACATCGTCAAACACTTTGTTTTAGTGGAATTGCAGGAACCACAGACGTCTGACTGAAAATTGGAATGATGCTATCAGTGTCATACACATAAAAATTTCACAAAACCTCTTTAGAATCCCTTTTAGAAAGAATTCTTAATACCTTGATAATTATGAAGATAGTAAAACAGAAGGTATAGACCTGAAGTAAGTTGCAATACACTTCAATAAAGAGCACTATAATCTACTTTTTAAAAAAAAGATAACTCTAATACTTTAACTTTTGAGCAAAATATATCATTATGCTATATAATCTATATGAAAATTTTGTGCGAGGATGTTGCATATGTCTACATAAGGTCAATTTCAAATTACAGCTATTTCAATTTTTTAAATTCCAAAAGAGCTTACAAAAGTCATGAAAGTACAATAAAAAATAATCAATTTAGTTGCAGTCAGCATGCTTTCCAAAGAATACATATTCCAAAGTAGTTCTAAAATACAATAAGCACAATTTGAAAAAGCTTTAAAAAAACTGATTTAGTAGTGTTAAATATAATTTCCAAATAAAGCCTATTGCAAAATAGCTCTATAACATGATCACCATTTCCAAATTTCTATATTCTGAACACAGTTGCAAATAGAGCTTAAAACAGCTTCTGCCATATTTAGCAAATACTTCAATTTACTGGTCAACTCCACTCAAAACAGCTCTAGCAATTGAAACACAATTTAAAATAAAGCTACTTAAAGAGGTTTTGTAAAATTTGTATGTGTATCAGGGACACTGATAGCATCCATTTGCACCAATCCAATTTTCAATCTGACATCTGTGGTTCCTGCAATTCCATTATATCTAAGTGTTTGATGACGTCACTAACGGCAAATTATGCTCTATCATATAAGACCCTTTGGGATTAGTGACGTCATAGAACAATTAGTTTTAGTGGAATTGCAGGAACCACAGAATTGGAATAGTGCAAATTGATGCTATCATTGTCCCTGATACACATCAATTTTTTTTTTAGAAAACGTCTCTACAATCCCTTTAACAACAAAATAGCTCTATATCTAAGAAGTGTCAAGAATTTGAAACTTAAAAATATGAAACATAACAAAAACAAGATGGTATAACGTAAATCATAAATATCCAAACAAAAACATAACTACTTGTAAAAACATAACAACTAATAACAAATTATTTCTACTCCTTAAAAGGTATTATGAGGTCTTAATTTATAGCAGGTCTCATTGGTTTCCGAAGTTTTTTTGGTGCATGGAAACCATGTTATTTAAATACACTGTTGATATGGAAGATTTCTTAAATGATACATATTTGATAGGGCTGCAACGATTCACCGATGAATCGCTATTCTTTCCTTTTCTTATCCATGTAATGCATTTGATAAAAATAATCACGATGTATTGGCAGTTATTTATTAGCCTCCTTTAATAACAAATGACACAGAATCCTCAAAATTGATTTTCTTCTCAAAATTTGTTAAAAAAAATAATTTCTGACTGCAAACATTAAGAATTTTCTTTCACAATTCTTTACTTCTATACGTCTTCATGTAAACAATGACAAAATTGTTATAATTTTTTTAAAAATTTCTCTTCCCTAAAATAATAAATAAATCGCAATTATTATCACAATAAATCTTATCATTGATCATCACGAATCGTTGCACCCCTAATATTTGATAAAGATACTGTCGGTGAAATGATTGATATAATTTTTTGATAACACAAACAGACCTAGATCTTTAATTAATATTTTTGCTCGACTTAAAGGGATTGTAAATAGTTTTTTCTTAACTTTTTATGCATATCTGTTACACTGATAGCATTGATATGCACTGTTCCAATTTTCAGTCAGATATCTGTGGTTTCTCCAATTCCCCTAAAACTATCCCAAAATCTGCTTATATTAAGTGATAGTGACATCTTAAAACGCTTAGGTTAAATGGAATCGCAGGAACCACATACACCTGACTGAAAATTGGAACGATGCATAACAATGTTCTTGATACACATAAAAGTTACAAAAAAATCTTTAGAATCCCTTAAACCATATGTAGCTACATACAAGCATCAAGGCTACAAGGTGTAAAAAATGCCCATGACTTATCAGTCAGTATTTGTTCAATTCATAATGGCAGGTATATGATAATTGCAACCATTTTACGTAAAAATCAATAATATAATAGCTAATAACAGAATTAAAATCAAGATATGATTAATGTGCAAATTGATTTGATAAAAGCAGTGCTGATTAGTGTAAATAAATAAACATTTATGTGTTTATAACAAATATAAATACCATTGAATTGTAAATAAATATGATTTAAATCTCATTGTGAAATCAAACATATAAAATCAAAGTTCCAGTCACATTTAGGCATAATGTTATTAGTGACACTATATCAGAGATAGTGATGTTTATAATTGCTTTTGTGAACAAACAATAATTAAAATTATACCAAACTCTCCTTCCGCTTTTTTGTTTAACTTGTATTTTAAATGTTGCCACTTCACTTAGAGTCTAAAGACGGCCTCTCAAACATTTGTCAGTTTGATGATGCCACCAACCAATTAAATTTCTCTCCAACGCTGGGAATTTTTGACACGAAAAAAAATACATGAAAAATAATACTTCGGAATCTCAGCATTGCAGATGGCAGAAATTCATGAGCCATCAGCAAAAAAAATAAGGCTTGTTATAGACTTGAATTTCCTCCAAAGAATTCTTTGTTTTGTGGCTTTATATGGCTAAAGAAGTGTAACAAAACAATAATATTAAACAAAATGTGACCCATCAAAGAACGAGGTTGAAATCACCATCAAAATTTGAGCCTTCGAATCCACTCGTCAATTTAAGATACTTTGTGATATATATAAAAAAAAAATATATAAATAGAAATAGTGAGTAAAATTCCTATTTTGAAGTATTTTTAAAGGAATTATGTGATTTTTGTACATTTCTAGTACTTCTGAATCAACCCCCGAAAATGGCACATCTATCCCTTTTATTAAGATCAATCCTGCTATATCAGTATTTTGTAGTTACATTATATTAATGAAATTTCAAAACCTGTGCATAAACCAAACATTTTCTATCATTACAGGGTTTCAGTTTTCTAACACTCTGCTGTTGTTTAATGCAAAATTCAAACCTATGAAGATGTCAAAAAAAACCAAAAGCAAATTAAATTTCAAAACTCAAGATGGAAAAATGGATAAAAGAAAAAAAAAAAAAAAAATTTGTTAAAATTATTTGTAAGTTTCATGCTCTGCTAACAGTAATTTGGTATCTTTGAAGGAAGAATGAAGAATATACTTTATATTGATGAACCATATGCTTCTTTCATCTTTAAATACATCTATAAAACACAAAATATTTATCAACCAAAGTTCAATTTAAGCAGTATTATATTGCTATATGCGATTCAAAATCACCCCTTTTGTGATCCAATATTTCCTATGATTAGCCAATATCAAAATTTATCTTGAAGATCTGCGAATGAAATCAATATGTATATTTTTCGTGAATTTTTTGCCAAGTCTAGTAACAGTAACTCTCTATTGGACTGTATAGACTCTTAAAGAACTAACGTCATTGGCAAGATCAATCAGAAATTTATATTTTGAATTGTAACAAAAAATTTTATGAAATGCGAATGGCCAAATATCAACAGCAAATACTGTGACATCAAATGAAGTACTCTTCTGTATCGATACAGCTAATGGTGAAGGACAACACCATGCAATGTGAATGAGAAAAATGTTGCTACGTCAGCAGCGTACCATTCGTTTTACAATAACTATTACACATAATACAAATAGAGCTTACCAGGTGAAGGACAATATTTAAAATGGATCTCCAAAAGGTGCTGAATTATTATTCTGCAATAATAGAAAAAAGAAAATATTCAGTATGTATGCAAATAAACGACATTGCATTGTATTGTGGCAACAAATCATATTGAGCAAAATAAAATACACTTTGAAAAATAAAATCTTCTGTTATTGATTGTAATAAGCGAAATGCCTACAACGATTTGCCTAAAATAATAATCAAAATTGAATTTTTGAGAATAAAGCCCTAAATCAGCCATTTGGCTTGAAATGTTCCTGATAGAGCTGAACGAAAGAATACCAAAGTCTCAAAGCCATTCAGAAAATCCATGGACAGGACAAATCGGACCCACCAATATCTAGATATCATTTTCAAAGTAGGGTAAATGAGACCGATCGAAATCGAATATTCCAGGAATAATACAAGTCACAAATTAGCTACAAACAAAAAAAGTGACAAAACCTCTTTCAAACCCCTTATAAATAAAAGTGCAACCTTTCTATACTACACCCATGAAAATTATCTACCAACACCATCAGTAAAGATATACTTACCATTATATTTCTTTTGATTCAGATATTTCATTAATACTATTTACCGGAATAGATTTTTCAAAATCACTAGAAAATGGATCCCATTTCGAGTCATTAGCAAAAGGATCCTTAGAGTCACTTAAAATTTCATTCTTTAAATCACTAAAACTATTCTTTGTCTTTGAAAATGCATCCTTGGGATTACTAGAAAATGCATCCTTGGGATTACTAGAAAATGGGTCCTTAAATGCAAATGCATCATTTTGGTCACTAGAAAAGGGGTCCTGCAATGCAAAAGCATCCCATTTAGGATCACTATTGAATGCATCCCAACTAGAGTCAAAATCATCACTTTTTGGCTGACTGGATAAAAACGGATCGTTATCATTAAAGTCCTTTAAATTATGATTAGAGTATTCATTAGTTGAAGGGATAGATACACTGGGAACAGAGGAATAGTTCAATTTGACATTGGGAGGTTTTTTGGTTAAGCTCTTTCTAGGTTTTGGCACAGGATGGCGTTGCAGTGCAGAATTATAATTAGAAGTTGTATCACTGGAACTTGGAGATACAGGGGATGTTACACTTGGAGAGTGATTTTCAGTTTGATCTGTTGATGATGCTGTGGAGTTGCATCTTCTTGGTTTAATTCGAGGAACTGGTGACACATTTGTACTTGTTGAACTACTTTCAATATCGTGATCTTCTGATCCAAGACTTGAAACACTTAAATTAGATTGCACTGATAAACTACTATTCAATCTCACAGAATTTGAGCGACTAGGAGTGGATGGTTTACTGGTCACTGAAGGAGGTCGAGGTGGGGGTTTAGGAGCATTTTTTGATAATATTAAAGCATCTGATGGCAATGGAGGGGGAGGTTCATCTGGGGAAGGCATACTGAATCCATTATCATTAAATATTGTTTTCTCTATTGATGTATTATCACTGACTATACTCTCTGGTTTTTTAGCTTTTGGACGAGGTCTTTGATGAATTGAAGCTGGAGGAGCAATTTTTGCAGGTGATATAGTTTCTTTGACAGCATTTGATTGAGCTGATTGTGATGACAAGGATGGTGTAGATTTAGCAGGAGTGGATATGTGCAGGAAGGTTGACGTGTCGAAAGGATCTGATGATGTGCTGGCAAGGTCTGGTATTTTTTGGATAGTTTTATCAAGTGGACCAAATGGATCTGCATCAACACTTGCCTGTTGTGTTGTTGGTATTGGTGGAAAGTTGCCAAAAGGATCATTTGATGCTGGAGCAGCAGCTGGTACAGCATTTGGTGCTGGCATTCCAAATGGATCACCAGAGCCAAATATTGGCTGAGGTGATGGTGGTAGAGCAGGATTAGCAGTAACCTTTAAATTTTCAGATTTTAACTCATTCAAAGTCTTTTTGGCTGGAGAGTTCAAATCTTTGAACATATCTTTTGGCGATTTCTTCTCTTTACTGAAACCTCCTATATCACACAGATCACCAAATAAATCTTTCTTCTTCTCAGGTTCTTTTGGAGCATCAGATTCTCCACCAACTTTCATTGGAGCTAATAGGTCTGGGGGTGCATTGGGCCATCCTGAATCATTTCCAGTTGGTGCTGGAGATGGTGGAAACATACTTGCACCTGTGGATGATGGTGTTCCAAATGGATTACCAGCTGCAGAGCCAAACATATTGCCCTGATTCATCCCTCCTGGCACATTTTGGGAGGCAGAAGCTGCAAATGGATCATTAGCAAACGGGTCAGTAGCAACAGGTATATTTGGTGCTGTCCTGGGTGGTGGCTGGAGTCCAGGTGGTTGAAGACCAGGGGACTGAAAAGCAAAATAAAATGATTAGTACTTTATTCCAACATATCATCATTTTTTAGTTTTTTCTTAAAAAGGACAGGAATGCCATTCGTTTGAACAATCATACCCGAGTCTCAAAAACTGTAATTTTTTTTAGCTTAGCTGATGACCAATATCTCAACTTACAGTACAAAATATGAGCCTTCAAATCCATGTGTGTCCAGAATTACCCATGCTTAAAAGTTAAAAAGAGTGTCATTTATAGAAAAGACAACTATAGAAATAGGAAAAGAAATTCCTAGTAATTATGTGATTTCGTACATTTCTAGTATTTCTGAATTTAAGTATATTGAAGACCCAAATCTACTCCAGAAAATGGCAAACCTGTCCCTTTAACAGTAAAATTGCCAAACTGAAAGCAAACTGAACTATTAGAGCTTTCAAATAGCTACTTTGCTTACCTGTTGAAAACCACTTGGCTGAGCAAATGGTGAAGATGATCTTGCAAAAGGTGTACCAAATGGGGAACCAGAACGAGGAGATGGTACACCAAAACCCGGTTGAACAGATGTTCCCGGGAAACCAGTTTGAAATGGACTAGATGTAACTGTAGAGGAAGGAAATGGTGTTCCTGGTCCACTAATACTAGGTATACCAAATGGTGTGGTTGTTTGACCGAGTCCAGCCAGAGCTTGAGAAGCTGATGCTGCTGGTGCTGATTGCGCTGGTGTGGAAGCCCAGGCTAAATCATCCATAGCAGATGATGATGTTGTTGCTGCTACATTAGGAGCAGTTGATGTTGGTGCGTCTGATGGTCCAGCACTGAACAAAGTATCAAATGAACTCATTTGTTCAATACCCTACAATACAAAAAATAAGAAAATTGAAAAATATATGTGCCATATGAACTCAGATATGGGTACTCTCTTTTTATTTCAGGTAAGGATCAAAATAGCTTTGTTCTGTTTAGCGTGCACCTCTTCGCTTCATTAAAGGCAAGAACCTATACAGTAGTCCAAAACATTATTGAATTTAAGTTTCCGTATTGAGACATTACGTTTTACGTTTTCTAATAAAAAAATTTTTCCGCATATTTATTATAAACAACAAGAATATCAGTCTGGTAATCTAGCAAAGATATCCCTTAATTTGTAGGACAAGGAGTTGATATGCAGTTATGCCTATATAAACTGTTATATAGCTTAAGTGTATCAGTTTTAGATCTAGACTAGATGTTTAATTTTGACCTATTTCTTTAAAAAAAACACTCAAGTTGATATTTTTTTATTTTCTTGATTTCAGCATGTTCAATTTAACATTTCATCAATAAAACACATTGTAAATCAGTTGGGAAAAGTTCATCAAGAGGCACTGAATTATCATTTTTAGGCCAATTATAATTATTATATGATAGCCATTCATAATTTTGATCTTTGATATAGTTTATACCAGTAATCATCACATTATTTTTAAACATGACTTAAACCCCGTGCCAGCGAATATAGTACTTGTTGCTTTTCAATTTCTCTTATCAATAAGATTATTCCTTCACAGCAAATTCCATTTATCAAAACAAAACAAAAAACACCACAAAAACCCATACAATACAACAAACCAACTTTTATATGCTATTAACATTGATTTTACATGTATAAATATATCATTCTAATACAAAAACAAATTTCTGCAAAAAGCAAACAATTAAATTAAACGACAACTTAAGTGGACGCTGAAAGGAACATAGTCTTCTTTTGTTACTTTGAAATATTTTTTCAGAACGTTAGAGCTACTAAATTGCTTTTCAGAATGTTAGACCTACTAAATAGTTTTTCAGAATATCAGAAATACTAAATAGCTTTTCAGAATATCAGAGCTACGAAATAACTGTCAGAATGTCAGAGCTACTAAATAGTTTTTCAGAATATCAGAAATACTAAATAGCTTTTCAGAATATCAGAGCTACGAAATAACTGTCAGAATGTCAGAGCTACTAAATAGCTTTTCAGAATATCAGAAATACTAAATAGCTTTTCAGAATATCAGAGCTACGAAATAACTGTCAGAATGTCAGAGCTACTAAATAGCTTTTCAGAATATCAGAACTACTAAATAACTTTTCAGAATATCTGAGCTACGAAATAACTCTTCAGAATGTCAGAGCTACTAAATAGCCTTTCAGAATATCAGAACTACGAAATAACTTTTCAGATTGTCAGAGCTACGAAATAACTTTTCAGAATGTCAGAGCTATTAAATAACTTTTCAGAATGCCAGAATATAATGACAGAGCTACGAAATTTTTTTTCAGAACGCCAGAGCTACGAATTAATTTTTCATAATGTCAGAGATATGAAATAACTTTTCATAATTTCGGAGATACGAAATAGCTTTTCATAATGTTAGAGACACGAAATAACTTTCATAATGTTAGAGACACGAAATAACTTTCATAATGTTAGAGACACGAAATAACTTTCATAATGTTAGAGACACGAAATAACTTTCAGAGTATCAGAGCTACTAAATAACTTTTCAAAATTGTCAGAATTAATATATAACTTTTCAGAATGTTACAACTACATACTTTTCACAACATAAATCTGATTAACAGTTTGTCTACAATTAAAAAAGAGAACTTTCTACGAAATGGAGCATGTAATAGACAATTATGGTGACCACAAGAAACAGACTAGTTCTTCTACATAGAATCAGTTACAGGTTAGTAAAAGCCATCTCCAATCAAGATGACTTCAAGGAACTAATATGTTACAGAAGTTTGTATTTACTTAAAACAAAATAATTTAATTAAAAAATCTTCATTCTGAATAGTTCACTGTGTAGCATGAAGACTGTATCCCTTCAGATTGAATTGAAGCAGAAAAATATCCTGTGTTTCCAATTTTTTCCCAAAATCATTAACATGGATTATCAGTTGAAAACAATAAAAATTGCAGTCTTTTGACATTATTGAAAGCCTGCCAATGGGCTGTTTTTCCACCATAAAAGGCAGTGTAAGAGAAAAATTTTAAATTTTAGATTCAAAATTTTGATTTTAATTATCAAAAATCTTCAAAAGAAAAAAAAAGAGATAAATTCATGTACATAATTCTGATATTTAAAAAATTAATCAAAACTGGATTACAAATATTTAAAAAAATTTCATGATGAATAATCCACAGAAAAACTTTTAGCTCTGTCCAGAAAAAGGAAACACAGGCTATTTTCAGAAATAAATTAAAATAAATATGCCCACTTGTTCTATATTTGTTAGTTGATCTTCTAAATCCAATAAATTACCACCAGAATCTTCCTCTACGGGTTTATTACTCTTAGGTACCTATATATATTCCTCAGTACAGTTAGTAGAATCAATAAGGAATGTAAACATGTAGTTAATATGAGCATTCCATCCCCAAAGCTGAGGGTAGTTAAAGAGGACATTTTGAATTTCTAGGCTCAAAAAAAGTACAAGTTGTATAACCATTGATAAAAAAAAAACACTTAAAACTATTTTTTCTTCAAAATGTGCCCTTTCTAATACAAATACACATGCAAAAATCAAAATGTGGTCACAAAATCTACTAAACTACTGAAGCAAACAACAATTACATAAAAAAAGACTTCTATTAAAAAATTTTAATTTTGTGATATTCTTATTTCTATGAGATATTTCTACCAGTTACTACAAATATTATATATCTAACTATACTACATTGAATTGTTATATTCCAAAAGTATATATATAAATTGTTATAAAGGTTATACATAAAAAAAATCCAACTCACGGCATATTCAGCATCTGTTCCTTCAACAGGAGCACCATTTTGTGGAACCTGGAAAAGTTCTTCAAAAGTTAGAATTACATGAGTCAAAAGTCGGTGTATTTAGGTGTCCCACCTGATAAACATTAATGCCACTTGATACATTTATCCCACCTGATAAACATCTATCCCACTTGGTAAACATCTATCCCACTTGATAAACATTAATCCTACCTGATAAACATTAATCCTACCTGATAAACATTAATCCTACCTGATAAACATTAATCCCACCTGATAAACATCTATCCCATGTGATAAACATTAATCCTACCTGATAAACAGAGTCATCACTTTCCCCAACTTCAACACCCTTTAATTGTAGTACATTTGGATCTTGCTGTTTCTTAGCTTCTTCAACTTCCTTCTTCTTTAAATCATAAACCACTTGAAATAAATCTCTTAATGATAACACTAACGCTTCAGCCTAAAATATAAACATCTTGATATAAATCTCTTAATGATAACACTAACGCTTCAGCCTAAAATATAAACATCTTGAGATAAATCTCTTAATAATAACACTAACGCTTCAGCCTAAAATATAAACATCTTGAGATAAATCTCTTAATGATAACACTAACGCTTCAGCCTAAAATATAAACATCTTGAGATAAATCTCTTAATGATAACACTAACGCTTCAGCCTAAAATATAAACATCTTGAGATAAATCTCTTAATGATAACACTAACGCTTCAGCCTAAAATATGAAAATCTTGACATAAATCTCTTAATAATAACACTAATGCTTCAGCCTAAAATATAAACATCTTGAGATAAATCACTTAATGATAACACTAATGCTTCAGCCTAAAATATAAACATCTTGAGATAAATCTCTTAATGATAACACTAACGCTTCAGCCTAAAATATAAACATCTTGAGATAAATCTCTTAATGATAACAATAACACTTCAGCCTAAAATATAAACATCTTGAGATAAATCTCTTAATGATAACACTAACACTTCAGCCTAAAATATAAACATCTTGAGATAAATCTCTTAATGATAACACTAACGCTTCAGCCTAAAATATGAAAATCTTGACATAAATCTCTTAATAATAACACTAATGCTTCAGCCTAAAATATAAACATCTTGATATAAGTCTCTTAATGATAACACTAACACTTCAGCCAAAAATATAAACATCTTGATATAAGTCTCTTAATGATAACACCAACACTTCAGCCTAAAATATAAACATCTTGATATAAGTCTCTAAATGATAACACTTATATGCTTCAGCCTAAAAAATAAACATCTTGAGATAAATCTATTAATAATAACACTAACGCTTCAGCCTAAAATATAAACATCTTGATATAAATCTTTTAATAATAACACTAACGCTTCAGCCTAAAATATAAACATCTTGATATAAGTCTCTTAATGATAACAATAACACTTCAGCCTAAAATATAAACATCTTGATATAAGTCTCTTAATGATAACACCAACACTTCAGCCTAAAATATAAACATCTTGATACAAACCTCTTAATAATAACACTAATGCTTCAGCCTAAAATATAAACATCTTGATATAAGTCTCTTAATGATAACAATAACACTTCAGCCTAAAATATAAACATCTTGATATAAGTCTCTTAATGATAACACCAACACTTCAGCCTAAAATATAAACATCTTGATACAAACCTCTTAATAATAACACTAATGCTTCAGCCTAAAATATAAACATCTTGATACAAACCTCTTAATAATAACACTAACGCTTCAGCCTAAAATATAAACATCTTGATACAAACCTCTTAATAATAACACTAATGCTTCAGCCTAAAATATAAACATCTTGATATAAGTCTCTTAATGATAACACTAACGCTTCAGCCTAAAATATAAACATCTTGATATAAATCTCTTAATAATAACACTAACGCTTCAGCCTAAAATATAAACATCTTGATATAAATCTTTTAATGATAACACTAACGCTTCAGCCTAAAATATAAACATCTTGAGATAAATAATACTAATTATTGAGCATAAAATATTTTGAGCAAAAGCCAGAACACTTAAGACATTTTAAATGGGAAAAGCAAATAATTGGGTATGAATCTAAATAGTACTCACAGCTTTTTCTGTTTTAATAGCAAAAAATTTGTGAGATCCATCTCCAGGTCCATAAACATAGCCGAAAGCTCTAGAATCTGTCACATCACGAGATATAAACGATATTCTATGGACTTCATGTGTGTGTTCTACATTCTGAAATATAATTATCACAACATCAAATTGAAGTTAATAACCCAAAATTGAAAAATAACAAACTTAGTAACTTATCATAAAGGCAGAAGGTAAGGCATCTAAAGTAATGCAGTAAGGCAGAAAATGTGCTGCAATATTGTGAACAAATAATATGAAATCTGCATCCTTATTAAAGGGATTGAAAAGAGGTTTTTTAAACTGAAATTGGAGACAGAGCCATTATTTTCACCATTCTGATTTGTCGTAAATCATCTGTTGGTCTTGCAATTTTACTCAAATTAAGTATTTATAACATAGCTTTTACAAAGCACCTTAGATATCATAAGCAGCTTTGATAATAGTGATGTCACTTTCAATTAAGCATTTCTAACATTAAAGGAACTGCAGACATTTGCTATAAAATTGAATGATACAAACATAAACCATGAATAACACCAATAAAAACTAGAAAACCCGCTTAGGTTTCAACTGATTTTGCTTTCAATACTTACTCCAGTGGCCTGATCTAAGATTTTTAATCCTTCTAATGACACATTCACATTTATTTTCTGTTTATGTTCTTTTGATACTTTGACTATTGCTTTTAACTTTTGAATAGTTTCTTGGCACATTTTATCACCTCTGGCTTCTGGTACAATTTCAGAACCAATCAATTTGGCACGAAAAATCATTCCTTCACCTTCAAATTTGCTGGCATCTGGAAGAGGATCTGAAAGGCAAATCAAATCAAACTGTAAGATTGCTCAAAAGGGCTGTCTTTAGACCCTAACTGAAGTGGCTATATTAAAAATAAAACAAATTTAAAAAAAAAGGGAACAAAAGAGTGGTCTAATTTTAATTGGCTAGATCTTTTGATGCTCACTACTGCATTTTTAAGAAATGCGAATCAAAATTTAACTATATTTAAACCAAACCTAAGTTTTGGTGAGATAAAATGCAAATCAAATTTTTCAATCTAACTTGAACACTGATTATCAGCCACCTGCATAAGCTTAAAAAAATCCTTATGTATACATTAAAGATGGGTTTCCTTATTTTCTATTGTCAAATAAAGCACACTATTTGATTAATTGGTGTTTCTAATGAATTAACATGTATTCTTAATCATATCATTATGCTCTTATTGCATATAATTAAGAGTTTTAACCAATCATATATGTCCATGTATGAGAGTCTGGATAAACAACGAAAAAGACTTTTTGACCTTTCTTGATCGGTCACTCATTGGAATTCTGTTGGTAATTCTCTTCTAATTTAGCTAATTATGAATTAATTATGAACATGTGAGACAAACTGATAGTTTTCCAAGTCATTAGAACACCTCTACTTTCTATTCATATAAGTATTATCAGTTTCATTTCCTTCAATGAAAATAAGGGAACCCATCTTTATTTATATATTGAAATTCATACAATGCAAAGCACTATAAATTAAAGGAAAGTGTTCTGTGTTTAACAAGTTATTCTAACATACTAACTAGTTATATAATATATATATTATTAAATTAATATATATTGATTAAATGTAATAGAGTTGTTTGAACAGTCCTCTAGTTCTCAAATCATTTCAACATTTTACAGCAAATATTTCTTTCAAGGTCTTTCAAATTCCCAGAATCTCAAGAAAAGTATGAACACTATTACTGATGAGCTTAGTTAAAAAATTCCTGTTTCTGAGATTAAGGTACGATTGGTCAAACAGACGTCCTTTCAAATTGTTAGTTGCCTTTATAATGTAATATTTTCCGAATCAAGCTGTAGAAAAGTACTTCTTGAAAATTTCCACAGTTATGACAATCAATGTTATCCTGTGGTCAAATTTTTGGATGAGATAATGTCTAGATATTTATAGAGTGTTTCAGAGTAACTAAAAAAATTCTTAAATCACATTGCAAGACAAATTGGCTTCATCTGCCAATCACATCACATGATGGAACTATGTCATTCTGATAGACCTACCTTTACTACTCGTGCCAGCCATTTTAAAATCTTTTATAAATCAACTGCTGTGCTATATATCACATTCAATATTGTTCTGTAAAGACATATATCATATTCAAATCATTTTTATTCTCTTACAAACACGCCAACAAATGCAGAAGTCACCCCTGTATAAGGGAGATAACGTGTCACGTTAAAATATTCCCACTTCAGAAAGCGGTAAGTAACATGAGAAACTTTCCTCACTTGGTCTTAAATTTTTGGTCTATACAAATAGTTTTATGAAAAGGAAGTTAACAACTAAAGTTGTTTTAATTTTAACTAAAATTCGATTGTCACAGACTTGTCTCCAAAAAGCAGTTACAAGCTGAAGGGCTAGAGCAATTTCAATATGTCAAAGGGGTTAATCAAAATCCGTACTAGCAAAAAATTCAATAAATCAAAATCTCGTCCAAAATAAGGAAAAATCAAGAGTACAAGTACAATAGTAGTGGTCTCCTTCAAATAGAAGTACCATCAGTTGTTTCAAATAGAGTAAGCATGATCTACTTCACACCCACCATCTACTAAAGAAGTCAATATCATGAGATACAATCAGACCAATATGCCTGAACAAACAAATCAGCCAAGATGCAAGAAACCGATCATGGACACTGGTACTAATATTAGGAAATCAAAAAACTTGATCTTCACTTAAGATATGTTTACACATACACATTACCAAAAACTTACGACATGTTTGATAATGAAAATTTTGCATGCTGCCCCTTAAAGAAAGGTATTGAATATGCAATACACCCCTTTTAAAAATTGAAATTTTTTTTACCTGGGTCTTATTCTATTCAAGAGAAAATGATTTCAAAATTGAAAAAGTCAAAGTTCAGATAATATAGTTAAGATAAATGTTTGTAGGATGTTATGTATCATGATAGAAATAAAAGCTAAAAGATAACCTATTCTAATCAGCTCTAATTACAAGCTACACCATGGAATGTTATCTTGTTATATGAATAGATCTCAAATACAGACAATGCACTGGAGAAATTAAGTTGTCCTTTATCCATAGTCAATCTATTTCGATACTCATTTACAATTAAAGTTGAATCTTCTTCAACCCCCTTCCCCAATCCACTGTTTCCTAGTGCAGCTTTGTGCTGAAATACTAGATGTGTTAGCTCAGTTGATTACAAATTTAGGTGAAATGCTCTTTAATATAAGAAATAATTTTGGTGCCATCAACTGTCCTATCAAAAGTCATCCTGGTATTGCTTCTACACCACTTCTATGAAAACCACATCAAAATGGTTGCAAGCGTCAATAAGATATAAGTCAAGGGTCACCATACAGCGGAATATTTTTCCTAACATGTATAAAGCCCAATTTTGGACTGATAAGATTGAACAGTGTTTGGAATATAGAATATTCTTGTTGTCAACTGCTTAAATACACATACGCCTTATATCCAATTTTGGATCATTGTTGATATTTTCCTGCATCTAAGTTATCAATGTACTTAAAGCCTTAATTCTAGAATACATGTGAGCAAAAAATAATAATACCAATTTTACACATAGAACATGAATGACATAAGTTGCAAACACTGATCCACATGGCACACTTGATTTTGCTACATTTTGACAAAGGAAAAGCTTCGATTTTAGCAGGCAATATATGATGAGATGACAGATGAAAAGGATGAAGAAAGGGCTTAACAGAAAGTCTTATGATGAAGGGTTTCAGAGTAAAAATAGTCATTCAGAAGGGGGTGGATCTACTAAACTGAAGTCAAAGTTACTATGTCCTTATCTAACCTATCTACTTTATAACCTTGTTTGACATAGGGTAGCATTACTAACAACTTTCTATAAAGTTTTCAGCAAAAGACAAATTTATCCCGTATATGTAAATCTAAATGTGTTCTCAGTAGGCAATGCATAATCAAATTCTAAAAAAAAGAGGGGAGGTCAGAACACATACATGATAAACTTAGCACAATATCAACTCAAAAAGACACATCGTAAACAAACCACTCTCTGTAGTATTAGCCATCCCAGAGAAAAATCTCATACTTACCGTTAGTCTCTATCGTTAATACATTTCAGTAGATAGGGTTACATCAAAATTACATATATCTGTCCGCAAGACTTTTGCATAAGTTAAAAAAAAGCTGAGGTTCAGTTGAAAATGTATCTATTTTGGTGCGTGTGATGATCTTTTGACACGCCTACCCGGATGCACAACCTTTGACATTGACCTTGATCTATCACCGACCTTGACACCGGAAGCAGGTGCTCGTCGCGGGGGAAACAAATCGTAAGACTTCAGAAAACTCCTAAGAAAATGTGATTGGCAATCATCATTACTCACGGACTTGACAAGTGTTGGTATTTACCAGACAGGAGAGGAAGTCGATAAGACAGACTTTGTCAACATTCATTTATGTAGCAAAGCTTTTGAAATCTTAAAAGAACAAAATTACACAATCAAGGCATCATCACTCAGAGTAACTAACTAAGTAAGATTCGCAGACCGTGCTAATATAACTTAAGTCTATCGTCTTCTTTGACCCTTATGTCGTGTCTGTGGCTGGTCAAATTTTTTACCCATCGTGCATTGAAATCGACCAAATTTGCACTTCATGCGTAGAACAACATATCCACACTAAAGACCATTAAATGTCACCAACTAGTTTCGATTACTTATTGCAAACTCTAGTCTAAATGAATCAGCTGTCATGAACGGTCACACATTTGACTTTATACAATCATTATAGACTGTTGTGGACTGACTTATTTTTTTTTTATCTTATATGACTTTGTCATTGTCCAGATCTCCCGGAAAACCTTCAAATAAGTTGGATCAAAAATTATAGATTGAGACAGTTTTTATATCAAATTTTAATTTGTTTTCCTTGACCTTATGGCAATAGGGACTATTCGAAAAATAAGTACCGATACCAAATTTATAATTGATTGTAATAATTATGTAGTAACATGTGACATGATAAACTTTGAGGTTTCAGTTAAGTTGGTTTGGATCTCAAAAAAGCTTAAGCTAAACATTTTCTAAAACATTAGGCCTAATTGATCCTTTGTTCATGATTAAAATCATTTATTCTATTCAATGTTAATAAGATCAATCTGTTCAAATGGCTGAATGAAATTTGCTTTTTGTCGTTAAATAGGAGGATTTCTTCAATTTTCAGGTAAACTGTCTAGGGTAACAAAGGTTAAACAGATTTGAAAGCAAAGAAATAATTTGAAAATGCCTTCTTATTCAGAGTTTCGTAAGTATTGAATTTGAAGCCAATTATTATTGTTCATTATTATTTCTAAATTTTCTATGTATATTTATGATTTATCTGATACCGGTGTTTTAAGTAGAGATATACAACAATATGATATATTTTGACACATAGACTCTCAATTGTTCATTCACCAATATAGGTTTGCTGCTCTGAATAGATATCACTTGTTCATTTCTGCACTAAAGATGTCCTAAATTTTAATCGACGACAAATATCTCTGACCAAGACCGCTCGTGTGCCCGCACTTTCAGATGTTCTGCATGTCTTGCTCAAGTTGAAGATAATTCATATTGAATATGATGATTCTTATTTGTTATTGTAGGTACGTTTAGATTCCTCATATTATTCTGTGGATGTATGTTAACATTTGGATCATTCTTCTCCTTTGATATGCCAAGCACTATTCAAACAGAATTACAGGAATTACCGGTTAGTATTTTTGTCTGCTATTGTCAGCTAAGATGTTCAAACACTGATCTGTACCACTGGGTAGCTGAATGATCTAATGTATAGAATACCCAGTCTAAGGGTGATACTGTTAAATCATTTTGTTTAGTGCATTAGTGAATATAATAATGTGTGATGCCAAAAAAATAATTTAGATTTTAGTATTTACTTCTTCTTTAAGACTTCAGTGTCACATTTCAATGTTAGCCTGAAAATCAGATTTCATTGTGACTTTATTTTGCTTAAAGAGACATTCCACTTGTTTTGTAGGTCTAATTTTATTTTGCTCCAATTTGTGAAAACTATAAACTAAAATCTATAAACATTTACCCCATAATGCAGTGGTTTCCAACCTATTTCAGCCTTCACACCCCTGATTAGTGAGCATGTCTCACTCTACAGGCAACAATTCATTATAGATTCTTTTGCTTTTTATTTTGTGGGTCAATGTCATGAAGATGATCCCTGTAATTTTTCACTGAAATGTCATTTCCAACTTCGTGTATTCACTCTATTAGCTATATGGTGCAACTTTTGCTTACAATTCTTTATGTATTTTGTTGATTTATATATGCCCACATGTAGTATGGAAGCATATTGTCATCCGTCCCTCTGTTCACAATTGGCTCATGGCTCACGGTACAGACTATAAACAATGATTAGTACCTCAAATCAATCAAAGCTGCTGGTGTGAGTATGTCACCTTGCTTTGTAGGGCTATCTTTTGTTAGATGCATATATGTTTAGTGTTGAAAATATACTTCAGGTGGATTGTGATGAAAATGGATCATTTCTAGATGTTGATAATGCTACTTCAGAATTTAATGTAACCTGTTGTACTGGATGTCTTGGACTAGGTCCATTACATTATAATCTATTATTTGCCTTGTATGCATGGACGTAAGTTTTGCATCATTTTTACACTCTCATTTGTTTTAAATCATTAATGTTTATTGTTCACTTTTATAGCGTTTTGTTAGTACACTTGCTGATAGCCACTTGAAAGTGTACAGGCATGAAACTCTATTAAAAATGGGTTCCCTTATTTTGATTTATGAAAATGAAAATGCTAATACTTGTATGAATAGAAAGTAGAGATGCTCTAATGACTTGAAAAAATACCAGTGTGTCTCACATGTTCATAATTAATCCATAATTAACTAAATTGAAGAGAGTTACCAGCAGAATTTGAATTAGTGACCGATCAAGAAAGGTCAAAAAGTCTTTTTTTATCCAGACTGTACTTACATGGACATTTATGATTGGTTAAAAATCTTTATTATATGCAATAAGAACATAATGATATGATTAAGAATACATGATGAAAAGGCTTAATTTGACACAAAAATCCATCTTTAAAAGTAAATTTGTGAAACAGAGTTTGACCGTCAGCAATAATAATAATAATATATTTATTTCGTACAAAATATAGTACACAAATGAAGATAAGATAAGATATTGACAGAGTTCTTCCCCTTCTCCCATGCAGAAGGGACAGGTGCACCATTTTTTTTGACCAATCATTTTATTAGCTAAGCCAATCCGTGATAGTGTTCACAGCTCACCGTCAAAATTTGAGCCTTCAAATGCATGTGTGTCCATAATTATCCGCGATTGAATGTTAAAATGACGACTCGTCAATATAAGATACTCTGTGATATATTGAAAAGACATATATAAAAATAGTGAGTAAAATTCCTGGTTTGAAGTATTTTTAAAGTAATTATGTGATTTTCTTACATAAATCATTCCTTCAAAATGGTGCATCTGTCCTTTTAAGGTTACAGGATATTCGAATGTCAAATTTACTAACTGGTGATACCTATTTTCAGAAGATGACTTTATTCAAAAATTAGCTAAAAGACCCATTACTGCTATGTAGTATGGCAGTGATTATTTAAAATATTTGAAAAATAATGTGAAAGAGTATATATGGTTGTAAAGCTATCATAAACAGTTACCTTGATGTTTGCAAAGAGCGGCTTAAGTTATCCATAATTTGAGCTCTAGTTATGTTGGTATTTTACTAATAAAGTTTATTTCAGTGCCTCTATCAATGTATTAATAGCTGGTGTTCTGGTAGATAAACTAGGAACTAAATGTAAGTAACTTCAGTTTTTATTACTCTTATTGTAATCTAACAATTTTTTAAAGAAACTGTAAATGAAATGAAATGAATGGAGTTTTATGACCTACTTTTCTGCACCATGTGGGCTAATAAAGAAACTGTAAAAAGAATTTTATGAAGATTTTATGCATATCAGGGACACTGATAACATCGATTTGCGCCATTCCAAAATTTTCAGTCAGACGTGTGTGAGTTTTGCAATTCACTTGAACTATTCTGATTTATGACATCATTATCACAATATCTACGTCAAATAGTCTTTGCGATAGCCATGTTAGAAAACGGTTAGTTTGAGTGGAATTGCTATCACAGATGTCCGACTGAAAATTGAACAAAAATGGGTGCTATCAGTGTCTGTCATAGACATAAAAAGTTTAGAAAATCTCTCTATAATCCCTTTAACTCTAATTCTTTACTTTATATTGTTATTTGAAGAATTCAGGAAGTTGTGGTTCATATCCTTGTCAGATGACATTTAATAAATAATTCAAATATTAAATTCATTTCTCTTGTAGCCTAGGTTTAAAGTATTAAAGGTATTTGTTATTTGTATAACTTTGTGCTTGTGCTCGTCTTTACTGTAAAAATTAAGCAAATATTTTATCTTCTTCTTTTTACTTAAGCTATAAGGAAATTGGTTATATATTTTTCATCAACCATTTTAACTATACTTGTTATACGCCCACATGGAAATGTCTACATACCTTGCCGTCGCCCCTATCCATCGGTCCGTCAACATTTCTTGTAAACACAATAGAGACTACAGTTTTCAACTGATTTTAATGAAATTTGGTGTGATCATTTATATTGATGAGATAGTGGACAAGTTTGAATTTGATATTTCGATGAAAGGTCTTTGAGTTATTGCCCTTGACTTAGAAAAAACGCGTCAAAATTTGTTTATGAACACATTAGAGACTTAAGTTTCCAATTGATTTTAATATGAGAAAATTCATAGTTTAGTCAATAAAGACTTTTTATCATTTCTGACAGCTGCCAGTGCGCGTATGTTATCTTTCCTGGCAAGCTATCTTTTTGTCTTACTTAAGTCTGTGTGTATTAGTTTTGATAGTTAGTTTTTCAGTTGTTGTTTCATTTGATTTAGCTTGCTTTCATTTCTATTTATCTATAATGATATATTTTTATCTGCCTACATGTGGAGCCATATTTGCGTCGCCCAGGTCCATCTGTTGGACCCCTCCTTCTGCCTGTCTGTTCACAATGCATGTAGCTCTTTAACACTCTAGAAGGCTAAAATATTGACAAAATTGAGTGAGTGTTTATAATCACTTAATGATAAACCTTATTAAAAAAAAATATATGTTTTATGAGCTATTGCCCTTGTTCTTGAAAACATGTTGAATTTTCAGCTCGTAAAAGGCAAAACCTTGACAAACCTTGTTAAATATTGTTAATTATCATCCAAAAGAAGTGTATGACTGAAGGTTGAATATTTCATACTGGTGATTGTTACTGTACTGCCAAATATTCTATTCTATATTGTAGTTGGAGCTGTGCTATATGGTTCCTTATCACTATCAGGTAGTCTGATATTTGCTCTATCTATAGTCAAAGGACTAAGAAATACAGAATATATGTTCCCAATGTTAATGATAGGCCGATTTTTACTGGGAAGTGGAAACAGTGGTATGAGAAGTAAGTTGTATGTAGTTCTCTAGTTATTTACAGCAGGGGTTTTCAATCTTTTCCTTCAAATACCCCTTTCAGGAACCTTGATCAATTGCATTTACCCCCTCTTCCCTTACTAGTTTGTGATTTTCTCTACGGTTTTCCCTGCAATCTTTTTCATGTCATAGACTATAGCCTGACTGAATTGAACGACTTGCATTATGATCGTCCAGACTACAAGTGCCTCACTACACCCCGAAAATTGCAAAATTACTCACTTGGGATAGTGCCCCCAGGTTGAAAACACCTGATGGGTGCAGGCACATGAGCAGTTTTTGACGTTGATTAGAGTCTTCTCTTGAGTTTCAATGACTTGCACCGGCACATGAGGAAACAAAAATCTCCAGTTGGTCGTTTCCACCTTGTCACGTGCAGAGCATGCAATTGAAAGGAACATGAATCTGATTGGATGATGACGATCTGTCTTGCACATGCAAAATTTTACTAAGATTTTACAAAAATCACCAACCAAGACCGCTTGTGTGCCCATACCCTTACTGTAATATCAACTGAACTAAATCTTACGCTACATACAGTTTTGGTCTCGGACAAAAATCAGTAAAAATTATTCATTAAGAACCAAGTATGAATCATATCGAGAATCAGCAAAAACAAATAATAATATTCTATTAGAGTTATTGCCCTTGTTCACATATTCACTATAAGCTTGTAAGCACTGTGAATATGTTACCGTACTTCGCATGCTTTCTTCAAAAATGAAGTATGACTAGTGATCCTATCTAATGTTCATTAATCCAGCCATGACATTATATTGCTGTTCGTTTTCAGTTGTTCAAGATAGGGTGACAGCTTTCTGGTTTCGTCACAAAGAATTATCTCTGGCATTTGGTATCTGTTTAACATTTTCACGACTTGGGAGTGTCTTTAACTTTTTGGTTACAAGTGTTGTGGTTAAAAAATTTGGTTTAGAAGTTTTGTTTTGGGCAAGTAAGTGGTACAAATATGCTGTTAGACTGAAGATCAAAAATTTCACTGTGGTGGATAATAGTACACAAATCATGCCCTTCTGGAACACCTGATGGAACTCTCCAAGGGTGTTTGACAACTTCCATTTCTTTATGAGAAAGCAAAAAAAAGAAGAAAACTATAACTAAATAGGTTCACAGTTAAGGATCCTTTCCACCAGCTGGTTCTTGGTCAAACGTCTTGGCATTGATCTTTCCCGGATTATCCGCACCCATTTACAGCTGGACAACTGGAATTATGAGTGAAGATGACTTGTTCAAGTCATTGGACTTTTACATGCTGATCGATATCAGAGCCCACAACCACCATTTGTTCCATGTAGTCTAGCAAATGATATCTTGAATGAACCAACGCTCTGACCCACTGTGCATTAGAACCTTACATAGCTTATATTGCTTATTTGGTGTATATATATATTATAATATAATGACTCTTTGTTTTAGGTAGTGTCTTATGTTGTAGTGGTTTCCTATTTGTTGTTTTGATGTCTTTCTTGGATCAATATGGTTTGAAGAAATTGAACAAAGCAGATAAAGAAGTAAGAAGAACTCTGGTAGGTTGAATTTTTCTATGGAACTGTTGCTGTATTCGTTACCTTTCGCATGCACTGAATTTCTGAGCTGGGATTAGTAATCACCACTTATATATATATTTGGCAATCTTTTTTGAAATTTTAGTCTGGATTTGTCTGTGTGAAACATAGAAAGCATTAGGAATTCTTATATTAGATTGATTTTAAACAGTCTGTTATGAAATTATATGTTGAATGTTTCTGCTGGAATATTTGGGTATGATTAAAAATGATTATACTCCTGATGACGGTGTGAGAACCACATTGAAACGTTGAAGTAATAAATATTCCAGAAGTATATATCCATATAATTGTCTTATTTATCTATATCTTACGCTTCTAATATGCCAATGAAGGATTATTTATTTCTATAGTTTGCTGTAGCTGTAGTGTATCTCTATTATTCTACCTCAAAACAAAAAAGACTCCTCGAATTGTTCCTGAATGTGCGCATCTTTGACATCTTAGAAAATGCTGTTGATAGGTTAAGCTAGAAGTAAGACTGGTTAAGCAGACATTTAGAAGACCGTTTCTCGTATACATGTACTTTATTTATTTATAGGAATGTAAGGATATCCGTGATTTTTCTGCAACTTATTGGATATTAACAATAGTAACAATGTTGTCTTATTCAACCATTATTCCATATATTGCTGATTCAAGGTTAGTAATCTGTTTACCATTATTCATTATATAGCTGATTCAAGGTTAGCAATCTGTTTACCATTATTCATTATATTGCTGATTCAAGGTTAGTAATCTGTTTACCATTATTCCTTATATTGCTGATTCAAGGTTAGCAATCTGTTTACCATTATTCATTATATTGCTGATTCAAGGTTAGTAATCTGTTTACCATTATACCTTAGATTACTGATTCAAGGTTAGTTATCAGTTTACAATTATTCCCTATATTGCTGATTCAAGGTTAGTAATCTGTTTACCATTATTCATTATATAGCTGATTCAAGGCCAGTAATCTGTTTACCATTATTCATTATATAGCTGATTCAAGATTAGTTATCTGTTTACCATTATTCCCTATATTGCTGATTCAAGGTTAGTAATCTGTTTACCATTATTCCCTATATTGCTGATTCAAGGTTAGTAATCTGTTTACCATTATTCCCTTTATTGCTGATTGAACATTAGTAACCTATTTACCACAATTCTCAATTGCTGATTCAAGTTAAGTTATCTAATTACTAACTATGGAAAGTTGAAATTGACTGTGATCTGCTATAAAGTGATGAAATGCCTTGAAATTGCAATCTTTACTGTAGTAGTTAGCTTTATTGCCTGGTTTTTGGAACAGACAAAATTTGAAGTCTTACATTTTTAATATTATTTTTCAGTAAATTGTATCAAGATAAATATGGTTATAACCAACATATAGCATCTTATATAGCTGGAGCTCCTTATTATATAGCATTATTAGGAGCTCCTATACTTGGTATCTTAGTGGTAAGTATTATGTTGGAGTTTATTACTTACCTATCAATTTGGTTATTATATCCCACAGGTGCAGACAAAATAATAATTATAGCACAGATTTAAACACCAAGCTTGAAGGGTGAACAATAATAACAAAGATAACAAATAATTACATATAACTTGATTGACAAAGGTCTGACAGATTTAACTGGAAGGAAATGTCCAAAATAGGATGAAGGATTTCAGATTAGTGTATCTGATTAGATTTGAGATCTCCATTCATTATTGTCTAATATTAGTAAACCAAGGTTCTGCATGCTCATCTTCACAATGTCAAGCTATTCCGATCTTTGTTTTATGCCTTGACTGCAATAGCCACCTTTCTTGTATCACAGAAGTTTGGTAATGGTGATTGGTTGGATTGTATGTTAGCAAAAAATCAGACAATCCAAAATCCTTGATAGTCTGTAAACAAGGGGGCATAATGATTACAGTTTATCTGTCAGGCTATGATTTGCTGTATTTGCTGGCCTACTATCCAGTCAAATTGTTGCATTCTGTGATGCAAGAAAGGTGGCTATTGCAGTCAAGGTATAAGATAAAGATCGTAATAGCTTGACAATTTGGAGATACTGCATTCCTTGACAGTTTTCAAAAAATAAATAAGAAAAAGAGTAATCTTTCTTGGTAAGAAGTTCCTCATCGCACACTGCAATATTATTACCTTTCAATATATTTAGATTACTATGTGGCCCTCAGTACCACTGCTTGTCAAACCTAGAGCATTAGGTATAGCCATGGGAATACTGACATCATTTCAATTTATTGGTATTGGTATAGCTAATCTGGTTATGGGTAAATTACTGAATCTTCGTGGCCCGTAAGTATTTTATCTTCCTTGAGTGGCATTTAGTAACTGAGGTATGAATAACTGGACACAATTATATGGGTTACAATTACTTTAATAAATAACTTACTTTAACTTATTTATTTAAGTAATTGTTATCCATATCCAGTTAAGTATATTATTCTATTTTAACAGTAAACAAGAAAAATAGAAACCACTATATTTTACAAGGATAACAACTTAGGTTCAAAATTGAGGATCCTTTCTACCAGCTGGTCCTTGGCCAAACCTCTTGGCACTGATCTGGATTATCCGTACCCATTTACAGATGGTTTGACCTTTGAAGGTCATCAGACTGTAATTATTGAAGTGGTTGTCCCTTTTCACAGATCTGCAAGAATGATTGACACCTGAATATTGACCAATCCTCTTAAAATCAGCTCTCATATTTTTTACCCACAACAACAAAGTGACAAGCGTGTTGTTAAAGATGAAATTTGATTTTTGTTGTCTTGTGTGTATTTGACAAAATGGTATTGAGGTGTGCATTAGATACTTGAAATGCAGACGAAAGATATCCAGAAAGATTGGCAGGCGGTCATTTTGTTCGCTGTTTTGGTTGGTTGTTTGTGGTGATTAACATCTGTATCGAGTTGGTGGAGCCTTTGCTGTTCTCGCTGATTCTTGAATTACAACTTTATTCTACCCTTATTAAAAATATGATGCCATGTGTTTTGTTCGTCAGCTTGGCATCTCTTTCATGCATGCTCTGGTTGATCTTGTGTTCTTTTGTTATAGTGATGAAGATAAAGCTCAAGATTGGGTCAATGTTTTAATGTTCTTGATGTCTATTATAATATTATGTTTGATATTTACCATACTTCTCAATATCATTGATTGGAAACAGGTATGTCCTTTACTTTCTTTTTTAGCTAATTGTTACATGAAATGATTTGAGTTTTACTTCCCACTTTTCTGCACCATGTGGGCTAATGAAGACTGGCAACGCCATGCAGGGTGCGATGAGGGAAATATTTCCAGGACAGCGGCATTAACCTGCTCTTTTTCAATTTCCAACTGTCGAGGGATCTTTAATGTGCACAGCCTGTAGCACTCAGGTCCTCGGGTAAACCGGGTTGAAAATTCAAAAGGTATAATCTCGACCTATGCCAGGATTGAACCCTGGACTTTCAGATCATTACTTACAACAGCAAAGCAATTTGTTGGATTTTGTTATGTGATCAGTATTTTTAAACCAATGGAACATGATGTTGATATGTGATTTTCAAAATGTGTCCCTTCGTGATGGAGCGTGAAAATTCACTGGCGATTTTAATTGACGTGATTTGGCGAAAATTTATGCTGGTTCGTCCAGAGCTTTTTTATAAGTGGTAAAATTGTTTGGAATTGTCTACATATTGTTTGAACTCTTTTTGTAGGGTAACATACTGAATCAAAAATCCACAAGATGTTTGACAGATTCCAATTGTTCATCTTACTATTCTGTATCGGGTTCCCAGTTTGATGTTCATAGTGCTATTAATCAAGATCTTCGAAGTCGTATAGCACCCAATTACCAGGCCTTGATATCCTCAGCTAGTAGTATCAATTCACAATCGTCACTCAAAGACAGACTTGATGAAGTACAGTAGTAAATTGTTGAAATAGTACTCAGATCTGGTCAAATTGTATTTTATTATTTAGCATACATTACTCTAGGGGGGCGCTCGATTGGTGAATTCTGCATGTTTGGGATTTATGGAATCCACTGGATGTTCAATAAAAACAGAGTTCATGTGTGCCACAAAAATAGTAAATGCAGACAGAGTTCACAATGGTGAAGAAAGGACTAAAAGGGAAAATTTTGAATCTGGTTCTGTACTGTTTGATTGTGGCCAGAATTGGAACGAACAGGACATGTTCAGAACTCAACAATCAAGCGCCACCTAAGATTCACATTATTATTCATTGTTAGATTGTCTTATTATGACTGATTTGTTCTGGCAAATATTGATAGATTGTCTTATTATGACTGATTTGTTCTGGCAAACATTAATATCTTGTCTTATTATGACTGATTTGTTCTGGCAAACATTATTAGATTGTCTTATTATGTCTGATTTGTTCTGGCAAATTATGACTGATTTTTTCAGGCAAACATTATTAGATTGTCTTATTATGACTGATTTGTTCTGGCAAACATTAATAGATTGTCTTATTATGACTGATTTGTTCTGGCAAACATTAATATCTTGTCTTATTATGACTGGTTTGTTCTGACAAGCATTATAAGATTGTCTTATTATGACTGGTTTGTTCTGACAAGCATTATTAGATTGTCTTATTATGACTGATTTGTCGGCAAACATTATTAGATTGTCCCAATATGATTTTTATGGCAAGAATTAAAAGATTTTCTCTTTCAATGTTATGGATAATTTATTCAACCCATCTTCATCTTCTATTGTTATTGTTATCCAATTTTTTCAATATTATGGATAATTTATTCTAGCAACCTCTCTTTCATTGTTATTACTTGTGATAAATACTAACAATTTTTTTTTTATTACTGATGATTCCAGCTAATTTTCTCTTTCAATGTCATTTCTGACTATATAATCTAGTCACTGTTGCCTTTCATTGTCCTTACTGATGATTTATTCCATCGATAATTTTTTTTCATATGAATTAGCCAATTTTGGTTATTATAGCCATTTTTCCTTTTCCATTGCCAATATTTCATATCACATCGATGTTTTCCATTAATACTCTATATCATTATTTTTACTGATTTTTTATGTCAATTCCCTATTTCATTGTTATTACTTATGCTATGTGTCATGACCCCAAATTCTAGTTAAAACTAATGATTTATGACAATGTTCCATATCATTGTTATTACTGATAATTTATATCAATACTCCATATCATTGTTATTACAGATTATTTATATCAATACTCCATATCATTGTTATTACTGATAATTTATATCAATACTCCATATCATTGTTATTACTGGTTATTACAGATAATTTATACCAATACTCCATATCATTGTTATTACAGATAATTTATATCAATACTCCATATCATTGTTATTACTGATAATTTATATCAATACTCTATATCATTGTTATTACTGATAATTTATATCAATACTCTATATCATTGTTATTACAGATAATTTATATCAATACTCCATATCATTGTTATTGCTGATAATTTATATCAATACTCTATATCATTGTTATTACAGATAATTTATATCAATACTCCATATCATTGTTATTACTGATAATTTATATCAAAAAATATTCCATATCATTGTTTTAACTGATGAATTATTTCAATGTTCCATATCATTGTTATCACTGATATTTGTTTTCAATACTCCATATCATTGTTATTACTAATGAATGATGGCTTACTCCGTGTTATAGTTCTTACTGATGATTTATGGCTATACTCCGTGTCATTGTTATTTCTGACGATTTAGTAAAAAGTCTATATTTCCAATGGGGATAATTTACTACAGTTGTTGTAATAGGAAAGATAGCTTGCCAGGCAATGTAACATACGCCCGCTACTATCTGTAAGAAATGATAACAAAGTCTGTAGTGGCTTAATAAATACCTAAGGTTGTCCGAATTTCTAACCAAGTTAAGAGATTTTTGCCCGAAAAAATTGGGGGCTGGGGGGGGGGAAGATAACCCTTTTGCCCCCCCCCCCCCCCCCCGAGATCTTGTCCATATGTACATGCATACCAAGCTTCATCGAGATCAGATAAAAATTGCACCCTCGATACAAAGTTTCTTCAAGATCGGTTAAAAACTATAATCTATATCGTGCCTTCAAGCCAAATTTGACGTGTTTTACTAAGTCAAGGGTAATAACCCTGTAATCTTTCATCCAATTATTACTAATTTCGAACTTGACCGAAGTCTCACCATATATACAATCTATACAAAGTTTCATCACAAGTGAGGTATATGGGTTAGATGGATATGGGTGTAAGAAAACGTAAAGTAATTCTGATTCTAGAAAGCGATATGGTTAGCTGAATTTGAGTTTCTTAGGGAAATGATACGACGATTTATCTTTTTTTTATGTTGTTGGGGGCATTTGTTCCAGTTATATCTTTTTAACTGAGTGAGACGCAATCCTTTCCTGCAAGAGAATTTGTTACTCATTAATATTGATTTAGACAGAATAGAGCCCAGACAGTTTTGATCGGATTTCAGTAAAAATCCGTAGGCCTGTATGATTGCCATGATTATCCTAGCGTATTTCTACACTGGCGACTTTGTGAAATGGGCAAATCTGACCACAAAGATATTTTCATCGGATACATTAAAGGGATATTGTATTGCCTCTAAATGTTTTGTTCTTCCATATAAATCCTTATTTGAGCTATTCACATCATTTTCAGTATGTGTGCGGCGAAAGAAAACTTATAGACACCTACTAATGTTTTCAACGGACAAAAATCTTAAAACAATTGTCTGTGCAATTCTACGTGTAACTCAATTCTTTATCGCAAACTGTTCATGATCCAAAATGATCTGTATTTCATATATTAGGCTACAGTGTTAATATTTGTTTAAGAATATTCCTCTGGCTTTATTAAAGCAATAGAAATATAGTAAGATTCAGAGTTTCAAGGAGTGGTGATATCACACACACAAAAACTTTTGACAATCAAAAAGTCGTCGTAAAGAATCCTTGTGTTGAACGATACGCTTTGTAAGATAACGAATTCAATTATGCAATTTTTCTCTATCTTTTGTTTTTGATGCACATTTTCATACTGAATGTTATTCTAAATAGATAGTCTACTTTAGCATCAAACGTTTGGAGACAATCAGTGAGTTTCGGATTAATTGCCGGTGTATGGTCGCCGAGGTCTCATAGAGATTTTATTGACTTCGATTGGTGATCAAATCTACTTGCATTTGAAAAGTATGGTGGGAAGATTTTTAATTGAGTATTTGAGGCTCTTCATATGACCTGACAATACTTAATCAGTCCAGTGAAGTACCATATATAGAAACCGTGCAGTGTAGCATCTACAAAGGTACTTATTAACAAGCCCAATTAAGTGGCAATCTCTTGGTTCTATAATGCCAATTTATCAGAGATATTCCTCCGACTATCTTACTCTAATTATCAGGAATTACTCACGTCTGTCGCCCTGTCATTCTCTAATACCCACTTGGCAATTTCTTCCGTTTGGCTGGATTATCATTCTGACAAGATTTTCAGTCGCGATCATCAAGTAGTTAGATTTGTTATAAGATGGAATGGAATGAACATCAAGGTATTCAAACGTGGAACACTCGTTCTATCGTCTGATTGTTTGGTTCTGTCTCTACTTTAAATATTGTAATTTACAACCAATTCTTGATGATTAAACAGTGCCACATGCCAGCGTGTATGTCTTAAGTTTTAAGTGTAAAATGTTTTATATAAGCCATTTCGGTGGGATTTCTGTTTTAAATTGCCAAGTTTTTGTTGGAACTGTTAAAAGGTAAGAATAATTGTTTAAATGTTTCACATGTTTTCGAAGAAAATTTTTTAATGTTCTATTTTCTTAAAGTGCTACGATGAATAAGAAGAATTTTACTACAAATTCTTTCGAGGATCCTGTCTGAAAATTGACTCTTTAAAAATCTTCCTTTTAAAGTCCAGAGAATTAAGTGCATTTGATTTCCACTGCTATTAGAAATATGGCGTTTCTTCGGGGGCACTTTCAAAATTTGTATCAATTTACATAGAGAAAGCATGTGCCACCTCCCCCTCCTCCCCCGCTGGAAAATTTTGTAGCCCTAGCTCGGGCCCCCTCAACCAATTTTTCCTTTTTTAGGCGCGTACGTCAACAGGGCTTGCATTCCATTATGTTTGTCCGCATCCCTATTTGAAAAAAATATTTATGTGGTCTGTTTTGGAACATCCATGCTACCAGTCTAAAAACTGAAATTGGGCCTCCACCTCCCCGCCAGTCAATAGAATTAGGCCAGCTCATTAAAGGTAGATTACAAAAACCTACAAGAACTTATATTCTTATATTTAGAAAAATCTCACAGGCCAAAAACCTACCAGGCCGAAATCCCGCTGTAAAAATATCGAAAAACATATAAGACAAAAACCCTACCCTGATAAAGCAACCCATTCATCAGACAAAAAAATGATTAAGCAAAATCCCCCCACCACCTCCCTCTAAATAATCTCATTATATTTAGTATGGTTTGCGGATTGATTTGCGCTTTAAAAACTAATCGTTAAACGGACCATGCACATTTCACAAGGTCCTACAAATCAAAGCAGCTGCTTTGAAATTCTCAAGAGATTAAAAAATAAAAGAAGATATTAAATTTCCTAGACCACCCACATCTCCTTCTTATGAATTGTATTAACCAAAGTAAACAAACCAAAGAGTCAGTGAA
>NW_008709190.1:1317397-1336095 GCF_000327385.1 Lottia gigantea
TCTTTTCCCCCCCCCCCTTTCCCCCCCCCCTTTTTTTTAGAAAATGGTTTTTGCCCTAAATTTTATTGTACCTCCACTCCATTTTTAACAAATCTGTTTAATATGACGTCATTTTGTAATAAATAGAGGATTTGTTTTCAAAGATTCATGTGATCCCCCCCCCCCTCCTCCACAGTCCCTCCTCCACCTTTTTCCCCCCCCCCCCCCCCCCCCCCCCCAATCTCGACTGGTGTTTATTTATATTGGCGCTTAAAAGGAAAAGCCACAGAAAAAAGAAATATAAACATTGAAGCATTTGCTCTATCAATCCCATGTACGATTTTTCTTCCCTTAATCTTGTTTTGAAGAACATAAACTAATACATTGATGTTAAAACATCTGTGTTCATCCCATCTCTCAATCAACTCGCAACCTTCAGATCAATTATTCCAACTTTTATTAGCCATTTGTTTTCTTTTTTCTACTGTGTTAAATAGCGAGGAACATTTTACACAGTCTTTGCCGTCTATAGGCAATCAATAAAGATGAATAAGGTTTAGATGGATATTATCTTTTTTGCTTTTATTCCTTTTGATTTGTGGTTATATTAAGAATCAAACAGTGATTGACATTTAGAAATCGTCGACAGCCGCTTAATTGGTAGGCTGCAACTGAATAATCTTTTTTCTGATTGAAATTGTGGGAGTAAGGAATTGACATTTCTATAAGTATCTGGACAGCAGAAAAATAACATTTTTATGAGTTATTTGTTCTCTACTGCAACCAGTAGACATTACCAATTCTGAACATATAGATGAGAGGGAGGGGGGGGTGCACTGTAGAGAATTTCAAATCTACCATCCATGTAAAGAGTTCTGAACTCTCATTGCATCCCACGTACAGCCCACGACTTAGGTTAATGTGGTTGTAATAACAATATTGAATTGAAATTACGAAAGCGAAGGCCAGGGGTAAAATTCAATTACTGTTAAATGTGCAGAAAAAAGTCGCCAAAAAAATATTATGTATAAGTCTTTTACGCCTTAGGGTGCACTTACAAATAAATCGATGAAGTATATACATTCACTTATTAATCTTGTTAAGTATTGTTACATTAAGCGAAGTATAGAAAGAGTTGAATAAAATTCCTTATTGGATCTGCCTTCGGTTTGCTTATATATTTTCCAGAGTCAATTAAAGAAATATTTTTTTAAACATCATTTGACACTCAATAAAATTTCTTTGACAATGAGGACCGCAGGGGCGTATTCATTTCACTGATATATTTTTTCTTCTATAAAGTAATCTGGTTGATTAAATGAAATATTTCCTATGGGGATATCTCTCAAATACAGACAAGAACAAATCTAGACAAGGACGTATATTGCGTTCGGTATTCGTGTATTACATGAACCTTTATTAGCCTTGTTTATTTCCTCTTTCCAGATAATACATCATCAATGTGGCTATAATGAAGAAATTGTCTGTGATCACGCTAATTCTGGCTTTGTCGGTCGTTGCAAACGTTGGACTGATTGCATTCGTTATCTGGTTAGCCACGCATAAAGATGAAACAATTCCGACAATTTGTGGCGATGAAGAACCTAATCCTAAGCTTTTTAAAGACGCTACTTACCAAAATATCTTTGAAGATTTGAATTCATCGGAAATTAACGAAGTATTGGATTACTTATATTCCCAATCAGAATTAAAGTTGGTCAAACCAGATAAAGCTAACTTGACAACGAATTATATCATAGGACTAGAACTACATGTTCCGAACAAATCGCAAGCACTTAAATTTCTCGATGGAAATGGTCGTGAGATACCCCCAGCTCGAGAGGCGAAGGCATACCTGTTTCTGCCACAGAATGACCCACCCGTTGTTGAAGAGTATATCGTTGCTCCCATACCACGACCAACAAGATACTATCATAATCCAAGAAGAATCAAAGATATCCCATATAGAGTTCGACAATTCAGCAACACAGAGATGGTCGTAGCGGTCAACTTACTTCGAAAAGAAGTTGCTACCAAGGTCGAAAATATGTTGAAGCGAAGTTACGGCGCTTCGTTTATCTGCAAGAAGAACTGTCTCACGTTTACAGCATCGGCCGTCTCTTCAGCGTTTTCGAAGGAGAGAAAGTTGTGGATTACGTCTTTGTATCAACTAGAATTCGCAACACTTCATCCAGTTGGTTTTCAAATTCTTATTAATATGGACGGCATCAATGCCTCAAATTGGAAAATTGAAAAACTTTGGTATGCAAATAAAATGTTTTCATCGGTAGAAGAATTAGTCCGGAAATACGAAAATAACGAAATCCCAAAAGCATTGATCAG
The DNA here is from genome assembly GCF_000327385.1 of Lottia gigantea. Lineage (NCBI taxonomy): Eukaryota > Metazoa > Mollusca > Gastropoda > Lottiidae > Lottia > Lottia gigantea. The sequence goes on from NW_008709190.1 coordinate 1,319,720, forward strand.
ACCACCAAAAGCATCCCCAGGAGAAACATCTGTTCCGGGCTCACTGAATATACGGGGTAAAAGATTCCCTGATGTACCAACATCAGGTCCTAAACAATATGAACCCCAAGGACATCGCTATAGAGTTAGAAATCAACATGTGGATTATCTTCAATGGGAATTCAATTTTAGGATGTCATATGCATCAGGGATTCAGTTGTACGACATAAAGTTTCAAAATGAGAGGATTATGTATGAGTTGAGTATGCAGGAAATAATTGTGATTTATGCTGGAGCAACCCCACATGGTCTTTATGCTCAGTTATCGGACAGTGCTTTTGGTATTGGTAATCGCGCTCATGGTATGATGCCGGGTGTCGATTGTCCGGAACATGCCACTTTTGTGGATTCTGTTATCTACAACGAAGACAATCTTACGCCTAAAACGTATCCTAACGCAATTTGTGTATTTGAACATAACACGGCGTTACCTTTACGTCGTCATCGCTCTGGAAGTTCCCGAAGTGGATTCTTTAATTCGGGATTAGTAGATTATGTTCTTATTCTCCGAACTATGTTTGTAATGTTTAATTATGACTACATCATTGATTTTGTATTTCATCAAAACGGTGCTATTGACGTTAAAGTGCATTCGACTGGGTTCATTCTGTCCAGTTTGTATTATCATGAAGAAGGAGCTTATGGGTTTCGTGTTTCGGAATCGTCTATTGCCCCTGTTCATCATCATTTATTCAGTTTTAAGGCAGATATGGATATACTCGGAACCAAAAATCGATACATGACTTTGGATACAGAGGTAGAAAATCGAACCAGGAAATGGTATGAAAATGGTGAATACCATACTCAACTGACTTTTAAACGCAATTTAAAATCTACTGAACAAAAGGCAGCATATAAATACAATTTTAATACCCCGAAATATCATTTAATCATAAACAATGACAAACTAAACAAATACTCAGAACCCAGAGGATATCGAATTCTTGGGAAAGGATTCAGTAAGCAAATTTTACCAGAAAACCACGGTTTCGAACGAACTATAACGTGGTCGAGATATCAAATGTGTGTAACGAAACGGAAAGATAGTGAAGATACTAGCAGTTCAATGTATTCAATGTTTGATAGTGGTGATCCTGTAGTCGATTTTGTTTCCTATATAAATGATAATGAGAATATTGTAGATGAGGTAAGTAGTATTTGATAACATTCTGTATGAATAACTAAACTAACCTGTAGGGTAAGAATTCAGTTTCAGATGTTTCAGATATATTTTCTGAAGGTTTGCAAAATGTCAAAGTTTCCAACTTCTCATTAAATCTGGTGATTATTACCAACACCAAATAATGCACGAATCTTTTTAACTTTTTGTCCTGAACGCGATATGATCAAAAAATTTTTGTCGATAGGTGGAAAGGGGTGGGTGTAAAGTTACTTTTTCGCTTTATTGTAGTCATGATAACGTCTTAACAATCATAGTATGGTGTGACGCTGTAGCTTGCGATATCTACCATATTATATTATAGTGTGACGCTGTAGCCTACGATATCTCCCATTTTATATCATAGTGTGGCGCTGTAGCTTGCTATATCTCCCATATTATATTATAGTGTGGCGCTGTAGCCTACGATATCTCCCATTTTATATCATAGTGTGGCGCTGTAGCTTGAGATATTTCCCATATCATATTATGGTGAGACGCTGTAGCTTGCGATATCTCCCATATCATATTATGGTGTGACGATGCAGCTTACAAAATCACCCATATTTTATTATGGTGTGACGCTGTAGCTTGCGATATCTCCCATATCATATTATAGTGTGACGTTGTAGCTTGCGATATCTCCCATATTATATTATGGTGTGACGATGCAGCTTGCTATATCTCCCATATCATATTATGGTGTGACGCTGTAGCTTGCGATATCTCCCATATCATATTATTTTGTGGCGCTGTAACTTGCGATATCTCCCATATTGTATTATATTGTGACGGTGTAGCCTATGATATCTCCCATTTTATAGCATGGTGTGGCGCTATAGCTTGCAATATCTCGCATAATATATTATGGTGTGACGCTGTAGCTTGCAATTTCTCTCATATCATATTATGGTGTGACGCTATAGCTTGCAATATCTCCCATATTATATTATGGTGTGGCGCTGTAGCTTGCAATATCTCGCATAATATATTATGGTGTGACGCTGTAGCTTGCAATTTCTCTCATATCATATTATGGTGTGACGCTATAGCTTGCAATATCTCCCATATTATATTATGGTGTGGCGCTGTAGCTTGCAATTTCTTCCATATCATATTATGATGTGACGGTGTAGCTTGCAATATCTCCCATATCATATTATGGTGTGACGCTGTAGCTTGCAATTTCTCTCACATCATATTATGGTGTGACACTGAAGAGGAAGTTTAACAAAGCGCACAATTAAGTATATATGATATCGATTGGAAGTATATACTGAACTTCAAGATAACTTAAGAGTACACTTTAAGCATCTCAGCTTAGACAAGGAATATACACGAATTCGTTTTCACAGATTGCATGCAACTTCGCAAGTGCGAGTTTGCCTGTAAACTAGGACCCTCTTCTAACAACATAACCTATACTAAATTCTAGTCTCTGCTGGAAACCCTAATTGAAGCTGTATCACATTTTTAACACAATATCTCTTCTTAATAAAAAATAAATCTCTTCCAAATAGGTTTGATATTTTTAGTCTGAAAAAACGCATGCTTATTAGTAACCTGATATCGATGCTAATTTCTCTTCAATTAAAGAATAAGCTGGTAGTTTTAAAGGTGAAAACCTCTTTGATTATTTGAATAATAAACTAATACTCCCTTTTCAACTCCAATTTATACTTCATTGATCTATTCAGTAAATCTATCTTTTCGTTATTTGAATGTACAAAATTCATTAATACTGGACATAACCAAACAAAACAGCGCGCCCTGCCTTGTCATTTGAAATGTAGTTTCGAATGTTGAAAGCTTGACAAAAATTTTCTTTAATAAAATGTCGATGAAAAATTGATGTTTAAAGTAAATTTTTGTAAACTTTGGACGGCGTTCAAGGCAGTATTGTCTTTATAGGGATTCTTTAACTTTTATTATACGGGCATTTTACGTTTGACTATAGTCTAACCTCTTTTAACAGCGATTTGATTGGCGTATATTACATCCTTTGATGCAAATCGCTCAAAATTACACTAAACACAATTTAAAAAAAGAATCTGGTCAGATCATTCTTAAAAGAAACCGCACCCATCCTGGATTTGCCCGAAACATAGAGCTCGCAAACCAAATGTACGTAGGCCCAATGTTAGATTCTATAGTACTAGTAGAAGCTGACTGTGACGAACATGCATCATACAACAGTTACAAGGATAAGATTTGTGTAGTCGATAAATAGTCTATTGGTAATCAATCTTTGATTCTTTATGTTAAGATGGATGGTATAAGCTGAGTTTAATGACGTTAGCATGTAAGAATGCAACAGACGAGAAAATTCCTATGAAGTTCGTTATCATATAGTTTCTGATTTCTATTTTCAGGATTTAGTTGCTTGGCTTAGTCTTGGCATGCATCATATACCTCATACAGAAGACGTACCCAATACTGCCACCACCGGAAATGAGATGTCAATATCTTTCTTACCTTTTAACTATTTTACTGAAGATCCGTCGATGGGATCACGCGATGCTGTTCGAGTTGATTCGAAAATCAAGTCAAAGGGTCAAAAGGCAGACGTGACTATTGAACGCTATGGAACTCCTCATAAATTTTCTTGCTTAGCCAAACAATATGATTTTCAAAAGATTGTTAATAATGCTTCGGTTCTATTTCAACAACCTTGAAGTCAGTGTGATGACTATTATTAAACAGGAATAGATTGTAGCATGATTGAGATTTCTTTTAGCGTTTAGATGCCTTCCACTGACGTCACGAAAGTTTGATAGGACTTTGTTGTTCAATGACACAATGCTATAATATATTCATTCAAGTATAGATCCAAGGCTAAGTAGATCTGGAAATGGTACGCCAAGCCAGATTGGTTTCGAATATTGTTCGTCAGAAAACAACCGGAAGTATCCTTTTGCAGTTTGTGGTACGGCTAAGCTCTTTGCTAGAAGTATCCACCGAAACATCATTTGGATCCCTTTGAGCTTGGCATGCATGCAAAAGACATTAATTAGTACACAGTCGTTGTATGCATCCGTGTTGGATTATGTTAATGGATAATACATTGACTATTTATGAGAGAAAACTTTCAGATGGAATTAAATCTTTGACTGTTCGACCTTAAAATACAATCAAATGCAATTGTATCAATGATATATTATAACTAGATTTTTTTTTTTACAAAAAAACGGAGTGTTTTTTTAATCAGATGCTTTACTCTCTGAAAGTGTTAAAATGTGTTCAGTTGGCAACAACGTGGGTAAGATCAGGTCACATGTTAAAATGCAATCTTTTTTTAGCGCATCAATGCCTGACTAGCCTACATTGATTCATTTGTTTTTCAGGCAAATGAATTGGCATCATTAACTAGACATTCTGATAGAGTAGTGTCTGTAGCTAGTGGTGTTTCTGGGAATAAGTAGGTGGAGGGGCCAAATAATTGTCGAGGGGGTCAAACAGCACCAGACATGTAAAAAATGAATGAAATTTAAAATTGGGCCTGGCTAGCCTCATTATTGTGAAGGGGGGGGGGGATTATTAGCGGATAAACGGTCATCTGTCATCCAAATTTACGTATGTATTAGGAGGGGCCACCGCCAATTTTTTTGGAATCCATTCTAGGGAGTGTCAGAAATCTTAACTTTGATGTTGAATTTTTATTATCGTTACCTGCATACATTATCAAGATATAAATAAATAACAAAATATCACAGTTTCGTAAAATAAGATATGGTTATATTACAATCTAAAAATGGTCAATTGACAAACCAAAATTTCATTCCGACCAACAGAATATGTTGTATAGCTTTTACACTATAAATACCTATTGATATGGGTTCAACAAGGAACAAGAACATGACCCTCTTGGCATCTTCACAATGTCAAGCTTGTACAAACTTTGTCTTTTATCTTGACTGCAATAGCCACCTTTGGTATATGCAGCAATCTGATTGGATTGTACACTATCAGAGCCCCTCAACTGAAAGTTTGTAAGCCATACTGTTCACAGTCTTAATGTCAAGGGTTCTGATTGGCTGTTTTCTTTAGAGTACTGTCCAATCACTGCATCGCGTGATACAAGAATACAGGCAATTGCAGTCAAGATATTAGACACAGTACATAATAACTTGATGTCATGAAGATGTCCTTTTATATAAACAGCTTGATTACTGGGTTAAAGACCAACCCAACTACAGTAGTTGGAAATAAAATTGCTTCAGTTGAATTTCAGTAAAAGCTTGGACGGTGGACTGCTGGACTAATCAGAACTGTTTAGTAGTGGGAAGCCACAGATCTTTGTCTAGCCTCCTCTAACATTTTACAGCTTATAGCTGTTCTAATAACAGACATTCTTTCAGCAGCGGGGAAAAACTTTCTGACAAAGAAAATGTGAATTTGATGTGTCCAGAAATTGAATCTTCTGGTTGCTTCATCTAACTCTTCTTCTTCCTCATTTTCACCATCACCTGAAATAAAAATGACCCTTTGAGTTTCATTCTTGACCACTCTCAGCGAAAAAGTATCTCTGAATTTGAGCTTCATCAATGAGTAGCAACTGCCCAGTACCTCAAAATAAAGATAAGATTTTCTAAACACAGACCCATCAATTTGCCCTCGACTAAATCTTCCAAAATGAAATGAAATGAAATGAAATGAATGGAGTTTTACTTCCTACTTTTCTGCACCTTGTGGGTTAATGAAGACGGGACTAAATCTTCCAAGAACTTACTGATTCTATCTGTATCATCTATAGCGATTTCTGTATGCCCACCAATAGACACTGTACTCTGTATTAATTGAGCATTATCTTCTGTACCTGTTGTTTGAGTGCTCACAAATGATGCAGATTTTTGTTGTTCTCCTAAATCTTGGATGTCTATAAAAGATGAACACAAAACATATCATTTGCAGCATGCTCACAGACTATGCAAAGGTTCAAAAGAACAGATACCAAGTGGCAAAAGGTAGTTCAACCAATCATAATGTACCATAACTTCATAAGCATCTTCCATAATCCTTAGATGTTGGGGAAACGTCTGTCTGCATAAAAAATCTAATTATGACCAATTTTGTCGCAAGTATGATATTTCTACTTATGGCTAATTCTTATTATCAGATTTTTTTTTTATCAACAGGACTCTGACCCAGTAATGTTTTCTTGACAGTCTGAATTGAAGAATACAAATTAAATGTGTGTGTATACCTTTTGAACTGTCTTGTAGACCTTGAATACCAGTATCTGATATCAGGTTGTTGGAAGATGCTTGATTCTAAAATAAAAATTTACATACTTTAATCAAACCAGAGTAACCTAACTCAAGCAACAGTAATAAAACACCTTTATAGTATCAGTTTCTTATCTATACAAAAATGTCAGTATTCAAAATTCATACAATAAGAGATATTAAAACAGTGAAGCAAGCCATTCAAGATGTTCAATGACCAATCATTGGACCAGCATTTTGGACCAGGAAGTTCTAATGAATTGACAAACTTGGGTGCAGACATTGTCTATCCACACAGAGAGATGGGAGTATAAGTATCCTACTTCAAGTGTCTTATGTGAGTTCTCGGCTGTTTTATTTGTGGTCGCTGCTGATGATTGAGCTCTTGTTGGTGTTCCCATACCACTAGAATTATCAAGATTGGGTGTTGCTTGTGCTGATTCCACACCATCTTCAACACCAGCCTATAAAACAGAGACATACATGGTTGTCAACTAATTGACAAGGAAATGATGATTCATAAAACCAACTGCAGTAGAAAGGAGAAGATAACTCACATGACTTGTCAACCTAGATGGAGCTACTGGTATAGAGTACATGCTTTGATCTTGTGTCAAAGCTGTACTTGGTCGAGGTGTTGCAGGATCTTTAACTACTGCTTCTGTTACAAATATCTCAGCACAGCCAATTAATGCTTCAAAAAACTCCAAGAAAGTCATCTGCAACATAGAGGTATGTTAAGTAAATTAGATAACAATTTCATTTCGTTTTTATTTTTTTTGTCGGTCTCCAGTGTAATCTTACAAGAATCATACCAAAGGTCACGTAAGAGGATAGCGAAAGCCTGTTCCCTAATCCTATTATGTAAATAAATATTGTTTATACAGAAAAAATGGTGACGTTTCAAGCTATTTACAACAGACAATCACACCCCGTTTTCCCACCAATCATTGGCAGTCTTATAATGTCATTGGTCTTATTGCTCTACTTTGGGTTGCGCTATGCTACAATTCATAGTTAATATTTAGACACAGATTCCACATGACACTCTGTAGTCCTGTTGTAATATCTTACCTCTAGTTCTAGATTATAACATCCTTCAGAATCATCAACACTAGGATCATCTGATGACAATACTCTTATTACTGCTTGTGGATCTAAATCATTGTTTATCAACTTTAAATCCTACAATCAATAAAAGCATTGAATATATAATTAAATGATACTTTTCATCGTAACATCTATACTTTTCATTGTAACATCTATATTTTTCATTGTAACATCTATACTTTTCATTGTAACATTTATACTTTTCATTGTAACATTTATACTTTTCATTGTAACATTTATACTTTTCATTGTAACATCTATACTTTTCATTATAACATCTATACTTTTCATTGTAACATTTATACTTTTCATTGTAACATTTATACTTTTCATTGTAACATCTATACTTTTCATTATAACATCTATACTTTTCATTGTAACATTTATACTTTTCATTGTAACATCTATACTTTTCATTGTAACATCTATACTTTTCATTATGACATCTATACTCTTCATTGTAACATTTATACTTTTCATTGTAACATCTATACTTTTCATTGTAACATTTATACTTTTCAAAGGAACATCAATACTTTTTATTGTCATAATTATTTCTACTACTCACTGAAACAATTCGACTTTTCATCTTAACATTTATTATTTTTATTTCAGTTTATCCTAACATTTAATACTTTACTTTGTAACATATATGCTGTCCATTGAAAGATTTATACTTTTCAATAAAAGATTTAATAATTTGCATTGGAACATAATATACTTTACATATGAATATAAATGCTTTTCATACAAACATTTGATGTTTTTCATTGAAACATTTATACTTTCAATTTAAATATTAATGCTTTTTATTCGAACTTAATGGCACATAATTTCAATCACGATTTTTACACTTTTAACCAACAATTTTTGCTTTTTATTTGAACACATTTTAACTTGAAACATTTCTTTTCATTAAAGATTGGAATGATCTCAACCAACAATGACTTAATGTATAATTACAATGGAATGTAATAGCAACATTTTTTATTCCATCTTGGAATTTCAGAAACAGACATAGAACCCCAGGCAGCTAACAAGTTGGAATGTTGAAGAAACATTTAAATAATACATTTCAATTTAAATACAATTAAAACTGTCAAAAAAGTAAATAACTAACTAACTAATATTATGACTAACACATTTCTATTGGGGCCCTTCTTAACTCAGAATGTCTAATTTGTTTCATCACTTCCGAAACTATTACAAGAACATATACTTTTCATTGAAACATCTATACTTTTCATTGTTACATTTATACTTTTCATTGAAACATCTAGATACTTTTCATTGTAACATTTATACTATTCATTATGACAATTTTCATTGTAACATTAATACTTTTCATTGTAACATCTATACTTTTCATTGTAACATTTATACTTTTCATTGAAACATCTAGATACTTTTCATTGAAACATCTATACTTTTCATTGGAACATTCATACTTTTCATTATGACAATTTTCATTGTACTAATTTTCATTGTAACATTTATACTTTTCATTGTAACATCTATCTATACTTTTCATTGTAACATTTATACTTTTCATTGTAACATCTATACTTTTCATTAAAACAATTTTCATTGTAACATTTATACTTTTCATTATAACAATTTTCATTGTACCATATACTTTGCATTGAAACATCTCTACTTATTTGTTTGAGACAATTGTTTGCCATCTTTTGAAATATGATAATTCCAGACATTAACTTAACTTGTTATCTCCTATTCTACCTGCAATGAATTGTGTTGTCCCATCCAATTAAAATGTGATGGATAACTCAATCAATCCAATTTGATTAAAGATAAGTTAATGTATCTAAATCCTTACCTTCATCATAAATAAATACTGTCTCATCTTTAATGCTGGTTCTTTTGGTTTGTGCTGAAAAATAAAAATAAATCAACAATCCAAATATCAAACCATTCTTTCATGACCAGAAAATAGCACTCCATAATTGAAACTAGAGGATAAGTTGTAAATGGCACAAAAAAATGATATGATTGTAGTATTTAAGGGATAAGTAGGCCATTTTTTGACCAATTAGTCTCAGAAACTGTAATCTATTAGCTGAGCTAATGAGTAATAGTGTTCAAAGCTCACTGTCAAATTTGAGCCTTCAAATCCATTTGTGTCCACCAGAATTATCTGCGTTTGAATGTTAAATTGACGGCGCATCATTTTAAGATACTCTGTGATATATAGACAAGACATATATAGAAAAGACATATATAGAAATAGTAAAATTCCTATTTTGAAATATTTTTATAGGAATTATGTGATCTTCGTACATTTCTAGTACTTCTGAAGACTATTTATATTTAATAAAGTCTAAAATCAACCAAAAATGGCACACATATCCCTTTAAATACAAATTTATCAGAAATATTATCTACAGTTACCAATGACCCTATTACAAACAGTTTATTATAACCAGATAACAAAGGGTTACAAAATTATCATTAAAAGAATTCATAAGAGGTTTTTTAAGTTTTTTATTTGGATGAGGGACACTAATAGCATCAATTTGAGCCATTCTAAATTTCAGTATGTAGTTCCTGCAATTCCACAAAAACTACGGGTTTTAGTGACTTTTTCAAAGTTTTGGTGGAATTGCAGAAACCAAAGACATCTGAATGAAATTTGGAATGGTGCAAATTGATGCAATTAGTGTCAATATAACAAAAATTAGAAAATCTCTTTACAATCCCTTTAACATAAAATAACAAATTCATTAAGCTTTTGGACACTGAGCATAAATGAGATGAAAGGTCAGATACCTTGAAACCCAAGGTAAACCATCTGCTTGTGTTGAAAGTTTTGATATACACATAACAAAAGGAAGGTTAATGGTCACAAGACTGTGTTCTCAATTATCAATCTAAGTCTGTTTATATCCATTGGAAATAGCAATACACTGTTTAATACTTCAAAATAGCTTTAAAACAATAGGACGTGATTGCATCAAGAACTGCTGTTTCTCTTCAAATGAAATTAGGAAGGCTAATTCGAACAGTGCACATATGAATTTTAATTAAGACAGGAATAGAAACGAATTCCATATGTCCTGGAATTAGATTTAGATCATAAATTAATGACTATGACACTCTAATTGTCTCAGTGGGAAGTCAACAATGATTCATTAAAATAAACAGAAATCAGATTTTGACAGATCGGTTTATTTTATGTGAAATCAAGGGAGGTAGAACCATGCGGAGTTGACATGATAATCAACTTATAGAACTCTTGGTTTTTAAACAATCAAATAGAATAAAATATAATAAACTGAAGAAAATAATTCCATATTCTAGGAAATAACTCCTCATATAGACCTTATTCACGTTTCGTTTTTGAGACACCGAAAGCGAGGTTCATAACGCAAGTTATGGCATCCATTGATAAGATGGCAACGCTATGAATGAACAGCCAATGTGACATCATTGAACATCCAATCAACAGGGAGAAAATGGGCTTAAACAGCCCTTTCTCAGAAATGTGTGATGGTAAAATTCATCTGAAAGTATCATTAAGTAGCTGAATCAATTCCTATTTTAATTATGTAAAATATGGTTATCAGTGGGATTAGAAATGAAATGAATGGAGTTTTACGTCCTACTTTTCTGCACTTGAGGTGATTTTACTGCAGTGATATAACATTACCATTGTTTGTTTGGGATTAGAAATGAAATGTTTCATGGTAGTGATTTTACTGCAGTGACATAACGTTAGCTTTGTTTGTTTGGGTTATTAGCCTCATTCTGGATTCAATATGGCCGATGCATGTATTATATCTATTGCAATGTTGAAAAGGTTATTTCATTATTTGTCTGCACTAATACTTTCATTTTAGATGGTGTCAAGGAAAATTTTCGAAAAATGAATGTTTTATGTATTTGTCAAACTTGGATACTGAAATATACATATAAAAATGCCTGTATTCCATCTTAACACTTTTCACAAATATAAAATAATTCTGTTTGTTATCTTGAGAACAACCAATCAGAAATGACCTTTTCTGGTTTATTAAAAGCTATTTACAGCAACATTGTCAAAAATAATGAGGACAAAATCATTGAAATTTAAATCATTAGACTTTCACCTGCTGGCAGAGATTAGAATTCATCACCACCATTTGTCAGACAGAACCAGACAATGATCGATGAAAGACAAAATGATGACTAATAAAATATTTTGTGATGGAAATCAGTTTTTAACACAGCACACATATTTTCATTAGATTTGTATTTGAGTTTTAGCTTTACACAAGCACATTTCACTGCAATAAGGCACATAATGCAAGGGCAATAACTCTGTAACCCTCTATCAATCACAAAAATAAAGCTCATCTGAGATCAAAGCAAAACACTAAACCTGATCAAACTGTAATCAATGCCCTTTTCAAAGGGATAGATGCGCCATTTTTTGGACCAATCATACATTAGTCTCAGAAACAGGAATCTTATAGCTAAGCCAGTAATACTGTTTACAGCTCACCTTTGAAATTTGAGCCTTCAAATCCATGTGCGACTAAAATTATCCGCATTTGAAAGTTTAAAAAGACAAAGACAAGTCTGTTTTAAGACACATCCATATATAGAGAAGACATCTATAGACATAGGCAAAGAAATTCCTAGTTTGAGATATATTTAAAGGAATTATGTGATTTTATGTACATTTCTAGTACTACAGAATACTATTTACATATATTCCAGACTAAAATCAACCCCCAGAATGGAGTACCTATCCCTTTAAGAACATTAACACTTGATATAAAATCTTCCATTAGACATTTTTTCGGACATCCTAATCATAGAAACTAAAAAATGTAGTTGATAATCATAGGTACATGTCCATGTAATGTAAAATATTGTATTTCATTTCCAAAATCACATTCAAAATTTTCCCATCTATTTCCTTCCATTTTAAATGGAACGTGGAACGTGGAAAACGTTCTGAACTCTGTTCCAACTTGTTTTATAGAACGCTTAACTGATTCCATAAATCCCGAATGTGCAGAACTCACCAATCGAGCATCCCCGTCTTTGAATGTATATAATATAACATATATTATATTTTTAGGTAAGCTTATACCACAAAAATGTGTAAGAAAAATAAGTCCATTGAACAAATTTAGGATTCAAATTCAAAATCACACCTGATCAATACAGCTATTTTTTACAGTACTTACCTTTCTTGGTGAAGATACAGATTGATACACTTCATAAGCTTGATCTAAATGTACTAGAGCATTATTAGCTCTTCTAGTTTCAATATAGATAAAACCTGTAATAAACAAATATACAGTAATATGTTATTATATTATAAATGGAAAAATGCATTATTTTGTTAAAAAAGAATCTATGATATGCATGAGTTTTATTGAGTATATATACTGCCTTTCGAAGGGTTAATGAAATAACAGCTATAATAAACATCACTTACCATGAACATTACAGGCATTCTGCAAGACATTTTCTGTGATCAATTTGGACATACACCATGATAATATAGGACCATCTTCTCTAGAAAAAAAAATTAGTCCACCAGAGTTACAGGTATGAACAGTCCACAAATGAGCTAACAAAATTTAAACTTTGATGTCATAATTTTTAATGTGATTATTTGTCAGGGCCTATAATGCCATCTATGCTCAAACCTTGTGACAGGATATTTTTGGTAAGCCAGACTTCAAAGACATGGGTACAAAAAAAGAGGCAGTCTGATTTAAAGGGGGGTGGGGGGATCCTAAATTAGGCAGCTGTGGAAGCACTGAAAGTGTAATGTAGTGTCTGAGAAGCTTCTCCTCCAAAACCTTATTTCAAAAATAAAATTGATTTCATGCATTCTGACACATATTTTGGGGAAAAGACATACAAAAAATTAACTTACTCCATCTGTTCATGATATGTATGATAGGCTAATATTATTAAATAATTAATAAACTGTCTCTGTAATATCTTCTCAAAAGGATTGTGAAGCTCATAAGTTGCTTTATGGTAATCTGAAAAAGAGTTGAGAAATTTAAAACCAAAGGAAACTATGGAGTGATCTTTAACTCGTTTGGTTTATAAATATTGGTTATTATTAACACTGATTGATAATAATAATATTATTTTACATGGGTCAGAATTAGGCCCAATACACACAGACATGGTCCTGTCTAATATTCAGCCCATAGGGTCAATATATAATGCAGTAGAGGACATTGTTGTTGGTAACTACAAATGTCATAGGGTTAAATTGGTTCAATATCTGTAGTTACGTCATTTATATTTTCCAAATCATTTCATCTAATGAAAGCTCGTAGAATAAACTATCTTAGTCACTTATTTCTTTCATTATGTGTACAGCTTCAGTTAATTGTCCATTCAAAGTTAGCTGCTCTGACCTTCATCAGTGACAGAGGGAATCTGAATAATTGAACCCTGGACCTTCACTCCTCCAGGTAACGAAACAAGATTGCAGTATCAAAAGATAAACTTACTCTTTCCAATGATTCTGTCCATATCCATTAAAGTCAACTCAAAATGATGTAATTGGCAATCTTTTAAAAATCTCCAGAATTGCATTTTATTCATAATATAGATATTATCTAGACTTTCATCATGACCTAGATTACTGTAGAAGGTGTAGATCTTCTTTATACTGGTTATATATCTCATTATAACAAACATCACCTAAAATATAAACATACTGGTTATATATCTCATTGTAACAAACATAACCTAAAATATAAACATACTGGTTATATATCTCATTGTAACAAACATCACCTAAAATATAAACATACTGGTTATATATCTCATTGTAACAAACATAACCTAAAATATAAACATACTGGTTATATATCTCATTGTAACAAACATAACCTAAAAAATAAACATACTGGTTATATATCTCATTATAACAAACATAACCTAAAAAATAGAAACATAACACTGGTTATATATCTCATTATAACAAACATAACCAGAAAATAGAAACATTACATATACTGGTTTTATATCTCATTGTAACAAACACAACCTAAAAAATAAACATACTGGTTATATATCTCATTATAACAAACACAACCTAAAAAATAAACATACTGGTTATATATCTCATTATAACAAACACAACCTAAAAAATAAACATACTGGTTATATATCTCATTATAACAAACATAACCTAAAAAATAGAAACATAACATATACTGGTTATATATCTCATTGTAACATACATCACCTAAAAAATACAAACATAATGTATACTGGTTATATATCTCATTATAACAAACATAACCTAAAATATAGAAACATTACGTATACTGGTTATATATCTCATTATAACAAACATAACCAGAAAAAAGAAACATTACGTATACTGGTTATATATCTCATTGTAACAAACACAACCTAAAAAATAAACATACTGGTTATATATCTCATTATAACAAACATATCCTAAAAAATAGAAACATAACATATACTGGTATAACCTAAAAAATAGAAACATTATGTATACTGGTTATATATCTCATTGTAACATACATAACCTAACAAATAAAAACATTACGTATATTGGTTTTATATCTCATTGTAACAAACACAATCTAAAAAATAAACATACTGGTTATATATCTCATTATAACAAACATAACCTAAAAAATAGAAACATAACATATACTGGTTATATATCTCATTGTAACATACATCACCTAAAAAATGGAAACATTATGTATACTGGTTATATATCTCATTGTAACAAACATAACCAGAAAATAGAAACATTACATATACTGGTTATATATCTCATTATAACAAACATAACCTAAAATATAGAAACATTACGTATACTTGTTTATATATCTCATTATAACAAACATAACCAGAAAATAGAAACATTACGTATACTGGTTATATATCTCATTGTAACAAACACAACCTAAAAAATAAACATACTGGTTATATATAACATTATAACAAACATAACCTAAAAAATAGAAACATAACATATACTGGTTATATATCTCATTGTAACATACATCACCTAAAAAATACAAACATTATGTATACTGGTTATATATCTCATTATAACAAACATAACCTAAAATATAGAAACATTACGTATACTGGTTATATATCTCATTATAACAAACATAACCAGAAAAAAGAAACATTACGTATACTGGTTATATATCTCATTGTAACAAACACAACCTAAAAAATAAACATACTGGTTATATATCTCATTATAACAAACATATCCTAAAAAATAGAAACATAACATATACTGGTATAACCTAAAAAATAGAAACATTATGTATACTGGTTATATATCTCATTGTAACATACATAACCTAACAAATAGAAACATTACGTATATTGGTTTTATATCTCATTGTAACAAACACAATCTAAAAAATAAACATACTGGTTTTATATCTCATTATAACAAACATAACCTAAAAAATAGAAACATAACATATACTGGTTATATATCTCATTGTAACATACATCACCTAAAAAATGGAAACATTATGTATACTGGTTATATATCTCATTGTAACAAACATAACCTAAAATATAGAAACATTACGTATACTTGTTTATATATCTCATTATAACAAACATAACCAGAAAATAGAAACATTACGTATACTGGTTATATATCTCATTGTAACAAACACAACCTAAAAAATAAACATACTGATTATATATAACATTATAACAAACATAACCTAAAAAATAGAAACATAACATATACTGGTTATATATCTCATTGTAACATACATCAACTAAAAAATAGAAACATTATGTATACTGGTTATATATCTCATTATAACAAACATAAC
>NW_008709190.1:1336777-1346605 GCF_000327385.1 Lottia gigantea
TTAGATTTGCATTTCTGATATAGACTTTTTCAATCTTCAGAAATTGAACCATTTTAGTTCTGAACTTTGGCAAAGATTATTTATTATTTGTTGAGTCAACATTTTGAGACAAATAAAAACAAAACAATACAAGCAGTCTAATTAAAATTAGCCGCAACATTTCCATCTTTTTTTTATTGGCTTTTAAATTCAATATAGCCAAATTCGTAAAATTAATCTTTTGAACTTAATCGATGACATCTGCTTTAACCAATCAAATTTCTACCCTCTCTTTGTGACATGGTGTTTATCACGTTAGGTTAAAAGGTTAATTTGATGAACCTTCAAGAAGGCTGTCATCAGACCCTAACTGATGTGGCTATATTCAAAATAAAAGCTCATAAATAAAATGAATGAACGAAAGTTTAATCTTAATTAGACTGGCAGACACGTTGGTTTTTTAATATACAAGTCAAGTCAACACATTGTACAAATTTAAAAATATTTAACAACATTCCATACTTTTCCATGCTTCATGTTGTTTTTCCAGTAGCCTTCATATAATGCTCCATTAGCATATCTAAAAGATCCAAAACCATGGCGTAATCCATTCACAAATTCACCATCATACATATTTCTTAAAGGATATTGAGAGGAATGATTTCTTCTTAATAACCAAATATGCTGACCCATTCCATGCTGAAACATTAATAGATAGTCTTAAATAATTGCCATTTTATTGTTATATCTGGGATGCATAATTTAATAATGAAATGAAAGCAGTTTTACGTCCTACTTTTCTGCACCATGTCGGCTTATGAAATTTTGTCTGGACAGCAGCATTAGCCTGCTCTTTTTCGATTTCCAACTGTCAATATATCTTTAATGTGCACAGTCTGTACCACACAAGGCCTCGATTTATTGTTCCATACGAACAACTAGAGGCTTATTCCATATCAGCCTCTCTTAACTGCATCATTTCCATGTCAGCCCCTCCGACCTACATAACTAGCATTTGGAAACAAGCTTGAAAAGTCAGATTGCATCATCTTGACCTATGTAGGGATTGAACCTAGCCAAAGCCCCTAGAATACAGACTAGTATTGAAGGACTTTTCCTTAAAGTATTTCATTATCATGTGCTAACCTTGCTATATCAACTTACCTGAATTCCATTCTCCCACTGTCCAGTATAGATCTGGTCTTTATCTATCCATTTCATAGATCCTTCACCATGACGAACATTATTAAACCACATTCCTTGATAGACATTACCAGACGGGTATTGACGTAAACCCCAGCCATGTTTGATATTATTTAACCAATCACCATCATAGAATGATTTACCTTCACCATCATATTCCATTCTTCCCTAGATTGAATTAAAAAATATATATATTCCTCTATCCAACAACTACATTGGCTACAACTCTGTTTAACTAAATGAATAACCATTAAAAGCCAGCTTCAGGTCCATCCACAATTTTAAAAAAAAAATCAGTTGTATGCCTAGTTCAGATACTTCAAATGACACTCTTTTTTAGATTTGACAATTTTTAACCATTTGAAATGCTCCTTCAATTCATGATCAGCTGATATTTTGTGAATACAAAAATGCCTAAATCATGGAAGCTCATCACATGTTTTTCCTCATCAGGACAGCTAATTTTAAAATGGAGCTTTACTTTCCAAAAGGCTAAAAAAAAGCTTGTTATGGGTGAGGGAAATAAAGATTAAGAATTCTTGTTCCTGTGCATCCAATAGTATAGCACTTAAGATCCATGATAATGGCAAGTCCAGGGGATTTAACCCAACATATCCTTGGGTACAGGTTTCACCATTTTCAGGGGTTTATTTGGGTCTTACATATAATTCTGTAAATAGTCTTCAGAATTACTGGATATATGCGAAAATCACATAATTCCTTTAAAAATACTTCAAACTAGGAATTTAACTTTTTATTTCTATATATGTTTTTTCTATATACATGGCTTAAGAAAAGACAAGTCGGCATTTCAACATTCAAAAGCTAAAAAAATTCTCATCTGAGACTAGGATACAATTGGGCAAACAGATAGTGAACGTGTCCCTCTAACAAATTAGAATAAAAAAACAACACACCTTGCCATTTCGTTTACCATTAATCCATTCACCAACATAAGATACTTGATAATGTGGACATCTAAAGGTACCATCACCATGTCTCTTGCCTTCCTCTACATCTCCTTCATACCAACTGAAAATTATCAGATAGATGCATTTCTGGTTGCTCATTTTGATAACATTTTGATTGTGAAAATCAGACTGTTTTTTAAATGAAATAAAGTCAACAAGGCATGGATTCCAAATGGAAATAGAAAAGATCAGCTGAGGTCAAGAGGGCCATTAGCTCTTAAGTAGGTTATAGGGAAATATTTCAACTATTTTAGGGTCTCTAAAACCAAATTTTAGAGGTTTTATTCCATTATACCATGTATATATAAAATACCACTGGCCTAAAAAAATAAGAGGAATTCTGGGATTCCTGACAAAGACTACTTTCTTATTTGACATTAATAGAAAAACCAAATTGACATCACAATATTAACAAAAACCCATATATTATTGTACACTAGGAAATATCATTGAGTACAATTCCTGTTCCTAAGAACCTTGCACACACTCGCCCTGTAATAAGATGGGCAATTCCATATATATACATTTCTCTATGAATGACATAGCCAACATAAAGCAGTTTGAAAATTAATTTCAGCTTACCTCCCATCAGTCCAGGTATAAATTCCTTTTCCAGTGATAACATTATTCACAAAATCTCCCTGAAACAGAAATTAATCATTGTTTATTGAACAGCCATTTCAAAAAAGTCTTTGTAAAATATTGCAAATCATTTGAATTGCAGAAATAACTCAAATTTGCAATGTTTGAGACATTTTCTTTGAATTCAATGCAATAGTGAAGATTCTTAGACCATTATTGTACTTAATTTATAAGCTTATAAGATATTTCAAGCTGATTCATGCAGCATATTTTTTGGATAATAAACTAGCTTCTGCCATAAGTTTGGTTATACCTGAAAATCTGACATTAGATCTTACTTGATTGTTTGGAGAGGCAAGAAATATATTTGGAGGGGTAATGGTGTATGGTGTTTATTTGTAGTAATGGAATTGTGGTCATTTGTCAAAAGTATTTCAGGGTGGCAATCTATTTGTTTGGGGGATGGGGGGATGCCCCCTGTAGCTCCAGGCATGTTAGATCTACGTGTATATAAGCTTATTTGATATATTAATCAGAAATTGAGGATTGAGGATTGAAGTACAGTCAGAATTACAACAATATTGAATTACCTCATAAGTGACTCCATCAGCCCAAATATATTTTCCTTTTCCATTCATAAGACCTTCAGAAAACTGGCCCTGATAAAATAAATCAAAACAACAAAGTTAGTAAAGGGTGTGATTTAAAATATTACCGGTACCGTAGCAGCAGTAAGAATTCATTTCACATCAGCAGGATTTTTCTTTACCATTCAATGTTCTAAAGACCCATCTATATTTTTTGCAAGTGTGTGGCAAATAGAACATAGCTGGTTAAAATTTTGATATTCAAGCCCCATACATTAGCCCAAGTCCCAAGCTTATGGCTAATAACCAGTGAGCTAAAAGAATTTGTATTCCTTTTTCATTTATTCTTGAATGTAAGAAATCAAAAGGTTACCTTGTACGAATGTCCTCCTTTATAAACCATAGAACATTCTCCATCATATTGTCCTTTTACTAATTCACCTTCAAAACTGAAAACAATAGATTGAGAATCATTACTAACTGCTGCAAAAGGTCAAAGTGTAAAGACACACGCTCAAGATCTGTTCTCAGAATGGATAGCGTTTACACTACAAATTTTATATGTTCACATCTGAGAACTGTTCCTGAACCACATTGCCTCAGAAGTCATGAATTGGAAGTATTCAGTTCACATGACTATAGCGTAGTCTAGTACAGTCAAATAACCTAATTTCGTGGAAACCTATTATTCGTGGATTTCCGGAAAGGATTAATAATTTACATGAGCGACCTTGCGTGACCTCCGCATTAGTTTGTTTTGATAAACATGGGTTTTCTCTACAATATCAGCTAGTAGAATGAATCCAGTAGTTTCAAGCAAGGTAAAATGTATTAATGTATACTTTGACAAATACAAAATGGCGGATTTAAGTTATTACCAAACGTCACCATTTTTTATCGGCCGTATTTCCTTATAATCCCAAGCGGTAATCGGAATTCCAAGTGTCGTCTGCTAGAATGTATTCCAACGAATGAAGTCACATGATCAACTAGCGGATTCTGTGTCAGCAGAAAATTTCTATGGAACACAAAGTGGGCCATATTCTTATGTTGTTTCAGTGACTTTTAGCAATAAATCACGCTACGTATCTTATTTTGTCCGTCACTATTTCTTTTTTAAGTCGTGGTTCTTTGAAGGAATTGTCACTAGTTATAATGAATTGATATTAAAGATAAATACTAAGAGAAGTTAATTATACCACCCGGTATCCATACAACTTGTTTTTCTTGACTTATTTATAGATCAAACATTGTACACGAAAATAGGTGACGCATTCTGCCGCCGTTGCCGAGTTGGTTGCTCATGAAATATGGGTCAAAGTGAAGGATTCATACAGAAAATCGAAATAAACCAATTTTAATTATTTTGTAGAATATCTGAGGAAACATCTAAAACATAAAATTTTTTTTCGTTTTTTTGAACTTTGACGAAATTCGGTGTTGAATCTTTATATCCACGAAAATAGGTTACACCACTGTACTAAGTTTTCATCTATTTCCTTCTTGGAACTGTTCCTGAGATAATTTTAACAGAGACCAGAGATTAGACCCTGGTATAAGAAAGGATTGACAAGTTTCAAATGTTGAAAATAATAAGAATTTACCATTCTATAATTAATTTTGGTAAAATAGGTTCTTCATAAACCGGTTCTGGAGTAGGTATTTTTGGAGGTTCCACTGGAACTTCAACAACAGGTGTTTGGCCCTCTGGGGAATTTTCTTCTGATGAGGGGGATAAAGTTTCGTCCTTTTTTTCTTCACTTAGAGACGGTTCTTCGCTTTTTTTGCCACTTTTCTTATCATTTTCTTTACCCTTTTTTCCTTTACTTTCCTTCGTTGCCATGTTGAATCGAATGTCAACAAAATCTCTTGACTGCCTCGCACTGAATGGTATACCAAAATTTAGGACACTAATATTGTAATAAGAAACCAAATATGAAACGAAATAATTTTCATTCATTATAAGACAAAATGAAAAATATTATATGACTATAGATTGTCAAATACGTGGTTTATGAAAGTAAAAAGCATTTGATATCTTTAATAAAATGTTTTTGTAATAGTATTTTTTGGAATTTATTCACCTCGACATTTGAACGGAAGTGGCTTTGTTTACTAATAATAATCAACATGGCGGAAGAATCGTCTGCACTTTTGCAATTTATCTGTAATTCATTGAGTATATTTGTAATTACAGTATGTATAGTTATAAAACTACCTCAGATTCTATCATTGATAAAAGCGGGCAGCAGCAAGGGCCTTAGTTTAAGTAGTGTCCTTTTAGAAGAGTGCGGGTAAGTGATTTACTTTGGAAAATAAAGTAATGTTGACAACATCTTGAAATAGTTGAAATTGAACATGTCAATGTAAAAACCTTTACAACTGCCTGAAAGGAGTGCAGGTAACACTAATCTAGCCCTTGTCATAGATCTATTTATACTAAATAGGGAGTTAAGGAAGGGGAATTGTGTTTAGATTTTGGCCCAATACAAATTTCAATATTCCTCTTCTTACACTTGCTGTGTGAAGCCTTTTACCTTACCATATCGGACACCAACCTGATGATCTATCAAAATATTGAAGAACAAGAATTGGTAGTGAATATGCTTGTATGAATATTTACTTTTTATAAACCCGTTTTTAAAATTATTTACATTGTGTCCATACACATTGTGTATTCGGTTAACTTGGTGACATGTCAACTTGAACTCGGGGACAAATTTTTGTTGGTTAACATCACTCCGCGACACTATTTGCCGAGTCATTACCTGCATGTTTTTGAAATTTCTGATTTTCAGGTACTCTATTATGTTAACATATCACTTTGCAAGAGGTTATCCAATAACTACATATTTTGAATACACATTTCTTGTTTTACAAGGTAATTATTTTTAAAGAGCTACAGTTTGATCATTATGATCGTGATAAAGTCAAAATATTCGGTTGGTTCTGTTTTAAAGCTTCAATATTCTTTTAAACGGATAGCTTTAGTATGTGCAGTAATCTAAGAGTAGACATACCAAAAGGGTCAATAAAACTAGTCGAATATTAATTTTTTTGTGGGTGGCCTGTCAATCCAGAGAGTCGAGCATCTAATGACATGATCAGATTATCAAATTTCGAAATATGATGCTACAGGGCGAATTGAAATACAGATTTGTAAAGTGATCTCAAAATATATTTGGAGAACAAAACGTCACATTATGTTGAATATATAATTATAAAGGAAATGAGCATCGCTCATTGATCTCTTTATTTCTATTGAGTTGGTTTGTTTTTCAGATTTAATAATTATTTTACTGATACTGGGTTATGATGATAAGTTTGGAATCAGTACATTAGCTTATTTTGCATCGTATCCTTCAAAACTTGTAAAACTTGATAACTTTCAGTCATCAAGCATACGATTCTTGGATGTAGTCCAATGTAGAGTGATTGAAAAGTTTTTTGGCCTTTGTATACAGTATTTTTGCGACGCGTATCGCTTTTATTTGAACCATTCTGATAGCACGTCATTGGTCTTTGTAGCACTTGAAAATCTTATGAAACAGAATTGAGACAAACTTCACGAATGCGAAATGTGGTACAAAAGTATAAGCAACATTAAATTTACAAATCTGTCAATGAAAGTGAGAATGGCTTTGGGGATCTTGTAACAATATTTCATGTATTTCAATGCAAAGAAGCATAAAGTATTATTTTACGTCCTTATCTCTTACTACAAGATATTTATTTGTTTTTATAAGTTTTTCCATGGGTATGGTACCAGATATTTTTTTGACTACAGCTATTGTAAGTATATCATTCATTTATTCAGTTTTATACCAGTACCAGAGTTGAAGTGTAAATGTGTGCTCATAGGGATATAGTTCTCTAACTATGTGCTGGATTTAATCCTTCGACTACTCTGAGACTTGATATTTGCGAATTGGAAAGAACGTTTTTATGTCGCTGATTGCAATAAAAAGGCCATGAATCATAACTTTGATTCTTTGTAGCATAGATCAGTCTTAAAATTTCGCATGTGTTTCTTTTTTTTTTAGAGTTTATGTACACCTTTAGCAATGTCAAGTAAATTAATACAGCTATTTAAAATAGTGAAAAATCAAGATCCAGGCCAAGTTAGTGCCACAACATGGGGACTGGCATTCTGTTCCACTTTTGGTAAATATTTTTTTGTTCTTAATCAGGGGAGCAGTCGGCATTTTCGGGGATTGGTTTGGGTCTTTAGAGTGCTATGATAGTCTTATGAAGTACTAAAACATACGAATATAATATAATCCCTTCAAATATACCTCAAACTAAAAATTTCACTGTCTATTCCTATATATGTGTTTTCTATATATGGCATAGTCTCACTAAAATTCGAGTCGAATTGAACGTGAATAATTATGGATACACATGGATTTGAAGGTTCAAATTTCGACGATGAAATATATCTGTTTCTGAAACTAACGTATGATTGGTCGAACGTATGATTAGTCGAACGGATAGTGAAGGTGCATCTTTAATCTGTGTTAAGATGATGAAAAACCTGACGTTCTTTTCAGACATGCTGATCATTTAACATTATTAGTTGCTTTAAAAACACATACATGAAAGGGATTGTTAAGAGGTTTTCTGTTTTATGATGTCACTAATTGCGAAGTCCTTATGTTATAAAGCATATTTTGCGATTAGTGACGTCATCAAATACTTAGTTTTGGTGGAATTGCAGGAACCACAGACGTCTGATTGAAAATTGAAATCGTGTGAATTGATGCTATCAGTGTTCACATACATACAATTTTTTAGAAAACCTCTTTACAATTCCTTTAAGGCACAAAATGTTTGGCACCACTCATATAGATGGGACTGATGACTTTGATAAATTTGAGAAAGTTTCATTGACAGCTCATGTAGCCTTACATTTCTTGATCAAAAACGTGAAATGATAATGGTAAATGGGTCACAGTATAACTCTTACAGCTTTCCAAACTAAACACATGGTTATCTTACACTCATGATAAGATATCATGAAACACTGAGTGTACTAAATAAACTAAATAAGATTAATATGTCCATCAACCATGTCATTTTGAAATGAACTTTAAAGGGACTGTAAAGAGGTTTTCTAAATTTTGTATGAGTATCCGGGACAATGAAAGCATCAATTTGATCCATTCCAATTTTCTTTTATTACGTCACCCTCGCAAAAGTCTGATGTGATACAAGCAAAATTTGCAGGGATGATGTCATAAAACACTTGGTTTTAGTGGAATTGCAGGAACCATGGACGTCTGATTGAAAATCAGTGTTCCCGATAAGCATACAAATTTTTAGAAATCCTCTTTACAATCCCTTTAAATACTGAAATTTACCATTTGTATTGATTGAACTTTAAAACTGTTTTTTGTGAAACCGAATTGGAAGGCAAGTGGGTAGCATCTCTTATATACCAATCCACAAAAATAATAGATTTTATATCATTTTTACAGCAAGATGTATAACAACATTGATACAGACTGGTGATAAGGCTGTGTTGATAAACTTCTCATTAAGTTGTTTTCTTAATTTCTCTTTAACATCATTAGTCATATATTATAGACATGATAAAAAGAAGAAATTTTATTGATCATTTTTATATTTTTATAATAAAATACTGCAACACTTTAATTCATTATGCTTATACCAATATCTAAAAGGAATAAGCGTTTTTATGAGATTCAATCGACTCGATCGATTTACAGGGGTAAAGAGGTTTTTCTAAATTTTGTATGTGTATCGGCAGCACTGGTAGTATCAATTTGCAGTTTGCATCATTCCAATTTTCCAATCAGACATCTGTGGTTCCTGCAATGCCACTAAAATTAAGCGTTCGATGAGGTCAATAATCATAACTCGTATAAATTGCAAGTGTAACATGATTTATAACTAAAGTAATATGCTATGATGTTAGCTTGAAAACTAAACCCCAATAAAACACTTTGCAACGTTTGTATGTGATTAACAAAAATAACAGCCATATGACTCTCCTTTATTTTACATTCTACAAACGATATTCCTGTATATTCAATCTACAAATTTTTACTTAAAAAAAATCTCAGTACACATACCGCAATAAAAAAAAACTCCTCAACTCATGATCGAAAGGTGATGCTTAAATGTGTTTAAATTTTTTTGGGGGATTTTTTTTAAAACGATTTTAAATACACTGTATTATGAAATGATTTTGAATTTGAATATTTGTGATAAACGTAACATGAAAGATGGGTGGTACTGAAATAATTCAAAAGGTAATTTTATTTCAAATATCAAAAACACACTTTAATGATTGAAATGGTAAATGAATATATCCAATTGAATAACTTAAAGAAAGAGAACATTTGAATCATATGATATTAATGGTTGAAAATAAAATAATGTTCATAGCGTAACATGAAAGAGAGATGATTTACTTAAAATAATGTTATATCAAATTTGTATATTAATATAATAATTAACACATTCAAAACANAAAAGAGATT
>NW_008709190.1:1346655-1348351 GCF_000327385.1 Lottia gigantea
AGTCTTTGTAAAATTGCAAATCATTTGAATTGCAGAAATAACTCAAATTTGCAATGTTTGAGACATTTTCTTTGAATTCAATGCAATAGTGAAGATTCTTAGACCATTATTGTACTTAATTTATAAGCTTATAAGATATTTCAAGCTGATTCATGCAGCATATTTTTTGGATAATAAACTAGCTTCTGCCATAAGTTTGGTTATACCTGAAAATCTGACATTAGATCTTACTTGATTGTTTGGAGAGGCAAGAAATATATTTGGAGGGGTAATGGTGTATGGTGTTTATTTGTAGTAATGGAATTGTGGTCATTTGTCAAAAGTATTTCAGGGTGGCAATCTATTTGTTTGGGGGAAGGGGGGATGCCCCCTGTAGCTCCAGGCATGTTAGATCTACGTGTATATAAGCTTATTTGATATATTAATCAGAAATTGAGGATTGAGGATTGAAGTACAGTCAGAATTACAACAATATTGAATTACCTCATACGTGACTCCATCAGCCCAAATATATTTTCCTTTTCCATTCATGAGACCTTCTGAAAACTGACCCTGATAAAATAAAAATAAAACAAAGATAGTAAAGGGTGTGATTTAAAATATTACCGGTAATGTATTAATTATAGCAGCAGTAAGAATTCATTTCACATCAGCAGGATTTTTCTTTACCATTCAATGTTCTAAAGACCCATCTATATTTTTTGCAAGTGTGTGTGTGTGGTTAAAATTTTGATATTCAAGCCCCATACAGTAGCCCAAGTCCCAAGCTTATGGCTAATAACCAGTGAGCTAAGAGAATTTGTATTCCTTTTTCATTTATTCTTGAATGTAAGAAATCAAAAGGTTACCTTGTACGAATGTCCTCCTTTATAAACCATAGAACATTCTCCATCATATTGTCCTTTTACTAATTCACCTTCAAAACTGAAAACAATAGATTGAGAATCATTACTAACTGCTGCAAAAGGTCAAAGTGTAAAGACACACGCTCAAGATCTGTTCTCAGAATGGATAGCGTTTACACTACAAATTTTATATGTTCACATCTGAGAACTGTTCCTGAACCACATTGCCTCAGAAGTCATGAATTGGAAGTATTCAGTTCACATGACTATAGCGTAGTCTAGTACAGTCAAATAACCTAATTTCGTGGAAACCTATTATTCGTGGATTTCCGGAAAGGATTAATAATTTACATGAGCGACCTTGCGTGACCTCCGCATTAGTTTGTTTTGATAAACATGGGTTTTCTCTACAATATCAGCTAGTAGAATGAATCCAGTAGTTTCAAGCAAGGTAAAATGTATTAATGTATACTTTGACAAATACAAAATGGCGGATTTAAGTTATTACCAAACGTCACCATTTTTTATCGGCCGTATTTCCTTATAATCCCAAGCGGTAATCGGAATTCCAAGTGTCGTCTGCTAGAATGTATTCCAACGAATGAAGTCACATGATCAACTAGCGGATTCTGTGTCAGCAGAAAATTTCTATGGAACACAAAGTGGGCCATATTCTTATGTTGTTTCAGTGACTTTTAGCAATAAATCACGCTACGTATCTTATTTTGTCCGTCACTATTTCTTTTTTAAGTCGTGGTTCTTTGAAGGAATTGTCACTAGTTATAATGAATTGATATTAAAGATAAATACTAAGAGAAGTTAATTATACCACCCGGTATCCATACAACTTG
>NW_008709190.1:1351241-1372250 GCF_000327385.1 Lottia gigantea
ATTAATATTTGATATACCACATAAACATTAATGACATTTGACATACCACTTAAATATTAATATTAATTGACATACCACATAAACATTAATATTAGACATACAAAATAACCATTAATAATATTTGACATACCAAATAACCATTAATATTATTTGAAATACCAAATAACCAATACTATTTGACATAAAAATAATCATTAATGTTAATTGGCATACCAAATAACCACGAATATCAATTGGCATACCAAATAACCATTGATATTTGACATACCAAATAACCATGAATATCAATTGGCATACCAAATAACCAATAATATTGCGATTGGCCTGCCAAATAACGATTTACAAAATCCTGTTGTCTTCAACCACATTTCAATATTTGAGAGCCCCAAACCTCATGATATTTTCAAGTTTTGATTGTGAGCTAAAAGTATCTGGAACAAGATTTAACAGATAATGCTATATACAATTTATATACATGTTATAATACAATGATAATTACTTGGGCGACATTTTGAAATTTATCCGAGATTTATAATTGAATCTATTTGAATAAGTGGTAATTTGTCTGAGCTTGTGTATAGCTCTAATTGTAATGTCATTAAGCGACTCAATAAACTATTCAACACATATATTTTAACATATTATATAGTATCTGACCTGAATTTATAATAAATACAGAATGACACTCCGAATTTCAGCAGACTAACATCGACAAATAATAATTATGAACTCTTATAAAATAATCCAAAGCCACAGACCCACTATTTAACTGTTTTGAATTTAGCACTATACAATGATACCAACGAATGTTAAAGGGATTGTAAATAGGTTTTCTAAAAATTGTTTATGTGTGTTTTTTACAGCTGCACAATTTCTCAATAAGTTTCCAAGCGGTTGACTTAGCACTATAATACGAAGTCTACTCGACATGGCATGAATTTGCAGACTGCATATTGAGATCTAATTCACGTTAAAAAAAGATCATCTTCATATATCATTTTGAATCATTGCAAATTTCACGAAGCTATGAAAGCCGATAAATCTGAGTTAAGAAGCAGTGTTTAAAGCTAAGAAGAAATGCCTTATTATAAATCTTAAAGCTCCATTGGAAACTAACTATAATACTTAAACTGACATTGACTAGTATATCATAATATCATTATACTGACATAAATTTTTAAGCTTTGGAAGGTTCCGAATGAGTTTGAGACACAGTCTGACTAGGATGAGACATTTCATAAGAAGCGCCTTGTTTTCTCATCAAAGAAGCTGTTTGTGTTGAGGAAGCTGGTCGTTTGGTGATGTGGAATATTCTCTTGTATTCTTTGATTACCTGAAAGTAACAACGTGTTTCATTAAGCACCATTCCAGAGCTTGACTCGTCAAGTCAGATGACATCTAATCCTTGCTACCAAGGATTTGTTTCCAACGTCATTCTTTATGAGCCCCATCGTGTATATGGAGCTTTTAAAATGTTCGAATGTCAGAATCACTTTAGGCAATATTTAGTTTCAATGACTAAATTGGGTTGCCTGACAATGAGAAGGTGCAAAATAAACTCGATTTCACTTGAAGGAATATAGTTTTATTATACAAGTATAGAGTTCAATATCAACTATCCATATACCTTTCAAAAATAAGAAAAAAGAATAACGTCGACATTGAACTACGTGAAGCTTATTACAACATGTTCATGAAAAATGTCAATATCAGATTGCAAATTTAAATTTGTAGGCTATCACTATCCATGAATATAAGTTTAACCATACTCTTGGCTCCCATGCCCAGAGATTAAGATTGAGCTTACCTTTTTATTGAGGAGACAGTGGAAACAGAATATAAACAATCCTTGTAAACTGTTTAGTACTGTGAATATGTAAGCTAATGCTATTGTTTCCTGAGAGATGAAGCAATAGCCAAATATCCACGTTAAACCAAGTATAACCTCTATTGCTATGGCACCTTGTATCCATGCCCTGTAACAACAACGGATGGAATGAATTCTACATGAACCTTATTGGCAGTGACGCTCTGAGCCCGACCGAAAGTCTACGGGTATCGTGGTTCATAAATACCGTTCCGAACCATACGAGAAATCAAAGTACCGTTCTGATCCATACCGGAAGTCTACAAGTACTTTTCTGAACGATACCGGAAATCCTCAAGTATACCGTTCCAAACCATAAGTCTACAAGTACCGTTCTCAACAATACCGGAAGTCTACCAGTACCGTTCTCAACCATACCGGAAGTCTACCAGTACCGTTCTCAACCATACCCGATATCTAAAAGTACCGGTCTGAACTATACAAGTGTCGTTTTAAGCCATGTTTCACAGAAACCGTTGTGAACATCATTGTCATTCTACGAAGTCCAAAAGCAATATTCATGAACCATATTGGAATAATCAGTACTCTTACTTATTCCTATAGGGAATTCTTCTTATATTAAAGAAAACACAACTCCTTTTTACTACAAACTTTCGGCCCTATGCAAAGGGAAAAATAAAATCTTAGACTAATTTACAAAGGGCGCAAAAAGAACGTTGGCACTATTCCACAAATCAAAACTCTATATCCAGAGATTCATTATAACACATCTCGTGTTGAATCTTTAAAATAATTTTATGATTACCTCATGTCTGTTCCAGTCTTATCTTTACCACCACTAAAGACATATTCCGAATGGCGGCATACAGTTGTCATGGCATAGATTAACACTATAGAGTTCACCTAAAAGACAGAATAAATCTAAAATCAAGCAACCACTTCAAGATGAATAAAGATTAAAATTTTGATTTTGATTTCGGAAATGAATCTCAGAGAAAAAACCAACTACATAAAGGGCAAAAACAAAATTTTGTTAAGCGAGGCAAAACCAGACGGCAGTAGGCCTAAAAAGAAGCCCCCAACGCGTTCTTTATGGTTGTTGTTACACCTCTGAATCCTCACTGTGCCCGAAATTTTAATGATCAAGTATTAGGGAAGACATAATATATCATATGCATTGAACATAAATTGGTATTGACTAAGGAATAATGTTTTTGAATGAGTCTGACTAAATGAGAAATACTCAAGGCCGGGGCAAAACCAATGTCAAATACACTTACCAATAAAACAACAGCGATTGGTCCAGCAAAACTCCAAATGAAATAATTTTCAGTCGTTAACCAACAGCTATTAAGTAATAAAAATATTAATTTATATCAATTATTCATATAAAGTTATGAAAAAAGATGGTTTGACTAAATAACAGTTATCCCCCATATCATGTTAGTCTATAAGTATGTTAAAAACTGAACCATGAAGGTAGAATCACTGTTAGTTGGACAACATTTTAAATTTACTGACAATCCAACAATTTATGATATTCTCAAATATCATAAAGCCCCACGTCAGTTTACACTGTGGCGTTTATTGTGGTATAGTACGTCAGATTGGCTATGGCATTTTTGTAAAAAAAAAATACTCACTATCTGTCAGTACCATAACCTTGATGATATATTCCAGCCGACACAGCAACAATAGCCAGTGGGAAACCTGGATTCGAACAAAAACAAATTGATAATATATATATATTTTTTTTATCACATTAAGCTTATAGGTGAGGTCTTGACATAAATGACAAAGGTGTATGTTAAAAAAAACGTCAGTGCATCTCTTGAAACACTCATATTAGGTTGTTAAGAGTTAAGCATCTGAATTCCATAAATCCACTCGATGGCATAATAAAAATCAATATAATTTAGGTCTCAAAACGTAGGCTATACTTTAAAATATGACAGAAATTTGCTATAATTTTATTGTTTCTAATCTGTGACGCGCTTCAGGAAGGTTCAGTTTTCAATGACAAATCATGGTCTTACCGTAACCAACAAAATAATAATATGGTAATCTGGATTTAGCAGCGTCAAATACTTGAACTAACATACAAATGATATATAATCCCTCTAAAAACATCCATGTAAACGCTGTTAAGAAGAAATAATGTAGAAATCCAGCTATCAGACCACATGTTAGCTGAAAAAAAGAAGGATAAAGTTATTTTACAAATAAAAAATGATTTTGTACGGTAAAATCTCAATTTGCAGTTAAAACCGTCTGTTTAGTAATTGCTTCACAATTCAAATATAGTGCCTTTTTGACGATCGTTGGCTATCAATGAGTCGACATATTTCGGAATATTTTTAATTCACCTTATGTAAATTGATATTCGATATTCATATAACATGTCATATATATTAAACCTATTGTGCACATAATGTTCTTATTCCCCAAAATATCTATAGCATCTTCTACCAACAGAAGTGGCTGCATCCGACTTAACCATATAACCAGGTGTACCAGATATTCTTTGTCTGTTTCTAATCAAACTTATCATGAAAGACATGGTTTATATTTTGATATTAGTGTTATAAAGGTCAAAACATATGATATATTAATGGAAAATGACAAAAAATAGAGTAAAATTATAACCAAATGTTTACCTTGTTTTCTGTTTTATCAATACCAACTAAAAACAATATCTCAGCCACAAATAAACAAAATACCAAATTCTTATGAATTGAGTTTCTTTCTCCTTGTATTGCACTAAAAAGAAACAGAAAGGCGAATACTTAAATATAACAATACATATCAGTTTGCAATATCAATACTTTGTCGTTTGGCCAATATGGATCATATTATATAATCTAATTGATTTTGAGTATGAAGCAATTTTGTTATAACATTTCATCAACCAAAGTAAATTCAAAGTCAGGTCATTTTGATTCCCAATTATTATATATACCCTCTTTGCGGTGGATCTTATAACATTGGAATTTAAATGAAATGTCGTTGAGCTAAATTACGAACTTCGTCTTGACTATAGTATCCACCTTTCGCAGTATCCACCTTTCGTGTATCACGGAATGCAGTTATTTGATAGGATTGTACCACCAATCAGAACCGTCGACAGATAGATTGTATTATAGCTTATTGTTAACAGTCTTTCTGTCGAGGCATCTGATTGGCTGTATTTGCTAACGTACAATCCAAACAAATTGCTGTATTTACAAACTTCCGTGATACATGCAAGGTAGCTATTGCAGTCATGCCATAAGCCACAGTTCGTAATAACTTGACATTGTGATGATGAGAGAAGACAAACCCTCCGTTTCCCACAATCACTCAAACTTCAATACACCGTTCCATTCCACACGTTACGCTCTGAATAGACTGAATCGAGACTCTTTGACACAGATAAAGTCCAGCAATGTGCATTGGGAGAAGTTAGAAAGAAGCTCGTTTCCAACTTCTATTCCATTGTTTAAATGGGTTGCAAATTTTGCAGTAGCAACATTTCTTGTTATCTAGTATCATGGAAGTTTGTTAATGCAACGACTTGATTGAATGCAGCCAAAGAGATTCCGTGACAGAAAGTTTGTAAGCCACATTCTGATGGTACTGATTGGTTGTATTTGCCGACGTACAATACAATCATCAAATTCTGTGATACAACAAGGTGGTTATAGAAGCCCACTTACCTAAAACAATTAAATGTAATAAAACAGAGTAGTAAACATATTATAGATATTATACATCCCACTAGCGTTATATACCTCAGAAGAGATGAATGAATAACCGACATCTGAAATGAATTATTAGTTAAATTTCACTGTTTGTATATTTTCGTTTCGAGTTTTTTGTTGCGATCGCCTTTAAATAAGTTTTGGGGGTTTTTTTCGACAAAGACCCACTAGAAAAGTTCGTTCATAAGGAATGTTTACGACAATATACCACGTTGAAAGCATCAGTTCTCGTCCGATCACCGAAGTTAAGCAACGTCGGGCACGGATAGTACTTGGATTGGTGACTGCATGGGAACACCATGTGCAGTAGACTTTGGTTCCTACACAGCTTTGTTTTATAATTTGTTTTCGAGAAAGACCCAACAGAAAAATTCAGAGGGAATGTCTACGACCATACCACGTTGAAAGCACCAGTTCTCGTCTGATCACCACCGTCTGCATGCTATCAACTCGAATTTTGGTAAATCTTAATATTCTGTGATCACAATTCCAAGTAATCTTGAAGAGCCTTTTAGTGTTAACGTAGGGTAAATTAAATGAAAGTTGTACCTCAACTCCCTTTACATCCATTAGAATAGCGAAGTTTGTAAGATGGTCACATTGACATGTAGTAGAAGAATCATCAGTTTTAACTAGTTTACACCCTTCCTGAGACCAAATACCAACTACCCTAAAATGATAAATAAAAATCATGATGATGATAATCACGATCATGATCATGATGATGACACCACCCCTGATGGTGATGTGGATTAAATTAGTTCATATTGTTCAAGATTATTGTGGGTTTAAGGGGACCATTTTTGAGGCTTTGAAGGCTCTTTGGGCTTAAATGTTTTTATAATATCATCAATTTTGAGGGGAGGAGTAGTCTAAAACATCTGCATCTATTCCAGTCTCTTGCGGATATTTTGACATTTTCGACTGGTGTAGAGTGTTGAGAACCGATTAGGCAACCGTCAGTATAGCTACTTTATCCACCGTTCTAAAATCACCGGTTGGGCAACCTTCTGTAATTAATCATTAATTTTATATTTTTCTCTCTATTCATTCTACGACCACCGGTCAGGAAACTGTCTATAGTAATTATTATGATGATTAGGACACCCGAGAAGAAGCAGAAAATCTCCCTTTAACAACAGGCTCTATATTTTCTGACTTTACACCAGCCGACATATTTACAATCTTTTTAAAAATGTTGATTCTTATGTATTATGTACAAATAGACCTCATATAATCTTGCTAAAAAGTTTCTGATTACATTCATGTCAAGTAAAATTACCCAGAAGAATGCATTTTCTAATTCAAAGGAATGCAGTGTTTTTGGAAGATGATATTTTCGCGTACGCACCAAAATAACTGATAGTTGAACAAACAAATATTGTAGTTCTTGTGAAGGTTTGTTGGCAATTACGCCCAGTCTTTAATAAGTTTTGCTTAAATAATGATAGATCATTACAACCAAAAACACCACAACCACCCTTTCATCAAAAAAAAAAAATCCCTTTAGACGAAATTGTGGCACAGTTGTTTACTATATTGCAATAAAATAAGTCAAACTAAAAGGGACACCTCCCCCCAATCATCATTATTCGCTTCAACAAAGTAAAGATCAAATTCGGGAGTCGTAATGTGAATCTGCTTTGGAAATTCATTTAGAAGCAAAAATCAGCTTTATTTTTCAGAAGAGTCAGCTAGGAAGGGATTCTGTACGTTATTTAAATACGAGTACAGTATCCCTTAATACTTTTGTATTTTTGTTAACATCTGGAGAAAGGCAATAAGCTAATGGAATAAAAAGAATGCTAATCGACAGTTAAAAAGTCTTGTTATGAAATAACTTATATTTAACACGTTTACTGTCTATCCTGTTTGGCATAAACTTATAATGCATAGCTCGACTCTAAATTCAGATTTTATCTAAACTGTTCTCTTGAGTCAGCACAGTTGCCTTAATTTTTTTGTGATATTAAGCAACAAAAAGACTAGAACTTCATGGCTGAATAATTGTTTCAAATTGGATAATTTTACTCGGTACGAAGGATGGCTGAACAGTTCTGCCTTACCATAGCTATCACCAGTTGAGTAAGGTTGTGAATAATGATAGTAATAAAACTAAATTGGAACAGTTGCTTATGATCGCTATTCTTAATCGCAACCATACGCAACTGGTGTTCGGTATCGTGGGAAATCGCATCGGATTGAAAATAAATTTGGTTGGTACATGCCATCATAGACGGCATCAACGAGAGAGTGGATGTTGTTTTAGTGACTGCAGGGTCTGTAGAATGTGAATCTGGTCTATCTGGATGTGTAATGTTTATAATTAAGGAATGGTTTCTAACTGGTATAAAGACGGAATTCAACGATTTTAATGGATTGTACACCAGCGAACACAACCAATCACAGACATCGACAGACCTGCTGTTAACATTATGGCTTATTGTTTTCACACTTTCTGTCAAGGGCTTTGCATGGCTGTATTACATGGCGTACAATCCAATCAAATTACTGTATTTCGCGATACAAGATCGGTGGCTATTGCTGTCAAGGTATTAAACGCAGTTCGTAATAGATATGAAAATGTCCATGGAGAATGACCGGAGAATATTGTTCCGACCTTTGCTAAGTAATATTATAATATGAATTCAAGATGTTTTGAGTACGTGCGTTTAATGAGCCCTAAAATGTCATTCAACTTTATTTTTTTCTTATCAAAGTTTTTTCTGAGATGAAAAAAGAATCATTCATATTACATGAAAACTTGTTTATGTTTAAGATTTAATATATTTGGGGCGAGGAAGAGTCATATGGTTTGATGAGATTCACAGAAATTCTCGACCTTCTTTCAAAACTAGATGAATTTGCAATGTGGGAAATTTTGTTATCTGAATGATTATTCAGTCAGCACATGTTAACATACACATCAATTAGTCTACGCCGTCGGCTTCGGGAGTAATGACGTCAGAAACATAATATTATTTTGAAAAGTAAGGTAGATCTCAGTAATTAATTTTATGGACTTACCCTTCTGATAAATTCAAAAATGAACATAAAGGCACAGCATTTTGTGGAAATGTCTGAAAAAGACATTAAAACTGTTAGATTTCGTCAGCTCTTTCTCATAAATGTTAAGAAGAATTGCTAAAAAAAATCAGCTCTACAATGAACTGTATTTTGATAAAATTGTTTTAAAGCTGCTTTATTGATTTTAATATAGAAACATTGGGTCAGTTGCTTCGTCGAGTTGTTAAGTTTCTGTCCATCAAGTAAACATCTATTTTAAAACGTGAAACGCATGCTGGATACCAAAGAATCCTTGGGTCGAAACACACTTTTACTTAGTATTATCATGGTTGACGTGGAATAATAGCCTAGAAAATCGGCGCATTTTGCGTTAGTTTCTATGCACCATATAAACAATGTCGAACTCGCACTTATACCTTGACAGCAACAGTCACATTTATAACATATATAATGGATGTTTGTAAATCAAGTGATTTGATTGGATTGTATGCTAGCAAATACAGCCAATCAGAGGCTTCGAGAGAAAGTCTGTGAACATGAAGCTATAATGTTTACAGCCTTTCTGTCGAGTGTTCTGAATGGCTGTATCGCTGGCGTTCAATCAAATCAAATTCCGTGAAAGAAGAATAGTGTCTATTTTAGTCGAGGTATAAGACGAAGTTCGCATGTTATTGCCAGTATTTATAGCAAAATAAAAATATTGAAATAGTCTTAGCTAACCAACCTGCTTATGTTTCAAGGTAAATGAAATCGGCTCTGGAAGTTTAACGTGATCGGCTCCTCCTAATGATGCACTGATGACGTAACTAACTATCTCTGGTTCTACTACATTGTCTGTGTCGTCTTTAGAGTCTTCTGGTGTCTGTTTATCTTGTAAGATATCAGAAATCTGGTAGTGGGTCATAAATACAGCTTTAGCCAAACCTCCTAAATTAAAGAATGTATCCAAAAATGACAGTATTTTGGTTTTGGCAGATTTGAATATGAGATTTCGATCCCTATATATATTCGTCGTCAGTATCATTTCAGCAAATAACCACCAGATAAACTAGGGGGATTTGGACAAAGTTATTCCGACAAAGAATTTTCGACACTGGTATTTTCAGGTACAATGACATTAGTAATTTTTTCTATATATATTCTAAATCCACCTGAAAACTTTGGGAAACGATCAACTTACCTTTACTTAGTTTTTTCAATGTTTCTTTTGGAATGGAGAATGTATTTTCAGCATCTTTTTCACCATAAACTAATGGTTTGGTATCAAGACTATCAGATACATTTAAGACGTGTAATTCCATATCTGAAAAAGTAAAAATATATTAAAGAAGCACAAGATATATTGATATACTATTTCTGACATGTATTAAATCAACGTTATCAAGAGAAGTGAAGGGGAGAGAAGGAAACATCTTTGAAGTATTTGATTCAAAATGCCATAGCTTACCTATATTTTCATCCTTAGATGCAATTACAACTGGTTCGGTCAAAGATTCAGCCATAGTAACAGTAGCTGATTCCATAGCAACCAACAGTGTTGTTGCTGATAGAACTTTGTCTTCACCTTTCATTTCTGACCACGTTGCTGATTTGTTCTTGGATACTAGATTACTTCCAGCCTTCACAACATTCTACGGAGAGACATTGAATACTTAAAGTAACAACCGAGCACTTATGACCACATTGAGCAAATTGGGAATCTAACGCTACATTGCATAAAAAAAATCAAGGTAGGCCCTAATCTAACGGTTAACGAACCATGGAGGTATAAATTATTACCTTCACAATATTTTGAACGTCCTTGGTGCTTCTGGGTCCTTTCTTAAACTTTGTGTTGGTAAGACTTTTGATGACCTGTGACGTCAACATTATGTCAGCGACACTCACATCTTCACCACCTGTTACTTTAGCTAGGGTATCTGTGACTTCTAAGGTTTCATTGACAGTAACTTCAACCACTTGTGGTTTGGTTTCTAGTCCAGGTGCTCCCCCTTCTGGAACTAGTGGTTTATTGTTTTGGAATATCTAGAGAAAAAAATATCTGAATAGAAGTCATGTTCCGCGGGCCTACTTCCCAGTGTTAAAATGCGATGTATTCTGCGAATATAGCGGAGTCAAGTACACTTTGTTGCTTCACAATGCCATGACAGAGGATTTAATTGATTATGGTTGAAGCTTACCGCTTTGGTCTTTTCTAAAAGGTTCTTGAATTTCTTTGAGGCACAATCAGATACATCTGGTTGAGCTCGCCAACAAACTGGATCCTGTCCACACAAAAAACTTGCCGACCCTGAAATAAAATGCACGGCTTGAAAGGTGCAACATCCATTATATAATGCTCAAGTAAAAAGGTCGACAACAACAATTTTAAATGGATTGTTTTCAGTGTTGGTTTGTAGCTTCGTGCCAACGTGATTTACGTGATTCTTTAGACCACTGGGCACCAATTTTCAGCACAGGAAAAAAATTTCAAAATTGCCCTAGCTTAGGCCTAGCTACTATAGCTTTCTACGTGGACCTTCGACATAGCATTCGTTACTAGCATCATTCATAAACCTTACACATAGAATTCGCTATATTAGAATCCCCGACATTCACTAGAAGTATTAAAAGATCTTCGATATAACTTCCTCATTGGACTTTTCACAGAGCATTCGATAATAAAACTGTATTTGGAAAAGATTTTATTCATCTTCCGCTATTAGCAGCTTCACTATACTATAGTCAAAATATTTTGAAATATATGATGTAGATGGCTAGGAAATTTACTTACCAGATCCTGATGCACATTGTGCGAAGACAAGTTCACCACGAGGTGATTCAGGCCATTGGATTCCAGCAGCCTTCATTCCTCTACATGATGTTCTCATTTCAAAAGAGTTACTATTCATATCATTCTCTCTCGTCTTAATTTCACGAACTATTCCTTTATAGTAATAACAGCTCCTATATTTTGTCAAATCTTCCTGGAATGTTTTGGCAGGTTTCATGGTCGTCGTAGCTGCAGGGTCAATGTCAGATCTTGCCCGAGTCGTCTTCTCCACCTCTTCTATCGGCGTGTTGATAATTGGAGCTTTTGTTGTTGCTTTGGTTGTTGTGGTAGTGGTGGTGGTGGTTGCTGTCGTTGTGGTTAAGACGGTTGTTGCTTTAGTTGTGGTTGCCACAGTAGTAGCTTGTGCTGTGGTATGGAAAGTTGGTCTTTGTGTGACTGAAATGAGTGGGTTTTAAGGCATTAATTTATCGCAAAACAGAGCAATTCACTCAAACGGGGTTTAATGTTGAACCAAACAAAGCCAACAATATCCGAATTCGTAAAAATAACAAAATTGTTATTCGTTCATTCATCCATTTTGATTCATAAAACAGCATAGTCTTACACAATTACAAGGCACTAGTCTGTAAAATTATCCATTTGCAGCCCAAATATCGGACCAAGAAATGAAGAACTTACTTTCGTTTAGTTCACAGACATACGGACTCTTATTTTGACAGTTTTTATCATTAAGTTTTCCATCAAATTTAATTTCTACACAATCTTCATTTTTTCTTCTATTATTAGGCTCTCCGGGTGCCCACTTACTAAAAAAATATATA
Organism: Lottia gigantea; assembly: GCF_000327385.1. NCBI lineage: Eukaryota > Metazoa > Mollusca > Gastropoda > Lottiidae > Lottia > Lottia gigantea. Next base: position 1,363,431 of record NW_008709190.1, read on the forward strand.
ACAATAAACTTTTGATTCTCGGGTCTGTTTGCCCTAAAAGATTGCACGGAACAATATGTGTGCTTATTCTATAGCATTGTCTTGTGTTTGTGATATGTACTCCTCACTTCTAAATGTCGTTCAAATCCTATACATGATTAGACAGTCAAAAAATCTAATCTATTTAGAAAACATTAATAATGAATTTGGTGACAGTCACAAATAATAAAATCATTTCCTTACGTTACTCTTCTAGAGAAACCTATTCCGTCTAACCAATTAGAGAATTCTTTAGTATTTTCATTCCGTTTTAAACCAATCCACCACGTTAACAAATCATCTGTTGTGATAATTTTTTGAATAACTTTGACAACTTTGTTCTAAAAATATACATGAATTCAACATTAACAGAACAGAGAAACAGAAAACGGAAATCTTAAAAAGATACAACCTCTTAGAATTGCACATGAAATTGAAATTTTTAAACTTGGCCGATGAGAGTCAATATTCATCTGTAGACTTACCCGGTGTTATAAAATATACCAGAAGTCCCTGTTTAATCTAATAAATCCTAAAAACAACGTTGAAGCGTTTTTGAATAATTACGCAGTTTTAAGGTAAATTAGTTTTGTTAATTACTTTCTGAGACTGATATTAAAAGTCTACGAAATCTAACGGTTTTAATTATTTTTTTCAGATGTTTTCACAAGATGCCGTTCCTTCATCGCCATTTTTGAATTTACCAATAGGGTAAGTCCACATGATTAATTATAAGTCTTCCTCAGTTTGTTGGTGTTACCTTTTTAAATACTAATACAGGTTTTTGACGCCATTACTCCCGAAGCTACGAATTTTAAACCATCCCCCTCATAGCAGAAACCTTCGAATCGAAATCACTTTGTATTTGTAATTAGCGGATATTTGGGTATGGGGTTCAAAGAAATGGTAAAGGGGTTTTCTTAACTTTGTATAACTGTTAGAGACACTTTTAAGATTGATTCGCACGATTCCCATTTTATACCACTATAATCAATATAGGTCAGTAGAAACAAGAGTGCCCAGTTATTAACAAAGTTGAGGCAAACAAAATGTCATTGCAGAAGGCTGGGCTAGTTTTCCTGAACGAATTCAATAGACTGTACTCTTTAATCCACCATTTCGCACCATTCGCTTCAATTAGCCCCAAGGAAAACCAAATAAGGATTCGAATTATTTAAATAATTTTACGAAATAGATTTAATATGTGAAAACAATATATAAGTTCTGTGGATTTCGTATTCATATTCAGAATCGAATAACATACTTACATATTCCACTGTGGAACCAATTGATAACAAGGAACCACCTTCTAAAGCACAAGAATCTAATGCCTCCTGCCATGTTTTCATGTCATTTTTGTTAAATTTATAACAGGCTCTGTGAATAGATTGCCATTCTCCACTACATTTCATCGATCTTCCTGAAACAACTGAAAGAGAAGAAAAATATATTGGATTAAAGAGTTAAACCTGCTCATTTAGTAAAATCTCAGAATTCTATTTCAAGAATTAAAACCTGACGTGGGTATCACCTACATTTAACAAAAAAAAATACCGGTGGAGTTTTCATTTGCATTCTATCTTGCATTTGCCGGTTTCAGATGTATTCGTGATTTGATTATCTAGTACAGTCAATCAGAGACTTCGATATAACTCAAAACCATAATGTTTTCAGATTTTCTTTCGATGGCTCTGGTTGGCTGTATTCTCTGGCGTGCAATCCAATAAAATCGCTGCATTCCGTGAAACAAGAATGGTGGCTATTGCAGTCAATGCAAGTACGAAGTTCGTAATAGCTTGATATTGTGAAGATGAGTTTCATTCTGCATTCTACCTTGCAATTGAAGGCATCACCGATGGTGCCAGAACATCTATAGAGGAAGTATCTATACGTGGGAACTTTATTCCTTAAACGTAGGACAGCCCTTCATCGTATTTTCATTTTCATTTTTAACATCAAATATTATAAGGAAACCGCTACTTTGAATAATTATGGCTTTTTCAAGTATATGGCTATATATCAATATAACATTTGAATATAGATCGTCTTATTTTAATTAAAGACAGGATATATGTATTTGAAGCTGTATTCTTATCTATGAAGTGTTTTATTCTAAACGATTAAAAAGATAAAGTGGTCGATTCTGTTCTTTGACAGAGATAATATACATCTAGTGGGCAGCTTTGTTTCAATTTAAGACCAAATAAACAAGAGGGTAACGAGGGGACGTTAGCGACAGTAAAAATAGGTCTCTGTTACGAATTGATAAAATCTTGCTGATTATATAATAAATAAGAGAAACAAGTTACACCAGATGGTACCAAAATCAGATAGTCGCTGTTTATGTTATTTAAGTAATTTTAGTAATCATCATAGTGACAAATAAATCAATGATATGCCTGGATAACGTCATACTTACTATAGTATGTTGTATGATTCACAAGATAAAGTATTATCATTATGTCACAATAAATATAATAAAGAATAACAGACAAGTTACAACAAATGGTACCAAAATCAGGCAGTACAGTGCTTGTGTTTATTACATTTGTAGAGTTGAAATTTTTGCCGAGATGAAGTTATGAGTGTTTGAAAACAAAATTGTATAAAATACATGCACCATAGTAATGGTATGCAAAATTTGCTGAAAGCATCAGCAAGTTGATGATAATCAACACGTTGGTGATAATCATCACGTTGATGATAATCAGCAAGTTGATGATAATCAGCAAGTTGGTGATAATCAGCAAGTTTATGATAAGAAGTGACTAGGGCGTGCTTAACAGATGATATCAGTCTTCAAAGATCTTAATACTGCGTTTCCATGCCGAAAAATTGTTTTAATAGCTTTGAATTAAGCTTTATTAGCTGGTAAAATCCAATAATTAGACGACCCATCCCATTCAGAAGCTAGCGTGGAATCAATTCAAATATTCAGCTTATCTCCCAATAATTCTTATCATTCTATGATCAAAACTGTTTCTACAAAAGGGGAGGTGTTTTGTTTATATGAACATTGTGTTGTAATCTATTTACTTTGATACTGAGTCAGGGTTGTCTATTATCTCCTATCCTATTCTAACATTACAACAATAACATAACGAATCAAATGTGAATTGTTACAAAATCGCAGGAAATGTTTATTTTTCCCCGAAGCTACCACATACGTGACTTGATAATTTCAAACAGATTCCTATTCTTGGAATTTTTTTGGCATTTTGCGGCAAGAAGTCTAGTAGTTATGTGTGTAGATGTATTAAGTTTCTATTCAAATATTTCATACTGGGAAATTCTGTATCTTTTTAAAGACTATTTGCTGGTTCAATTGGTTAATTTGGATGCAATCTCGTTCAGTTATTGGAACCACATCGAGATAGCTTGCAGAGGACCCGGGGCAAAGATCAGCATTTTGAAAATTTTTAAGGAGGTGTTCCCTGGTTTATTTTTCTTTCCTATATTCTAAGCATTATAAAATTTCTTTAATTCTTCTTTCTGGTTTAGAAAACCAAACCGCTATAGCGTGTTGGTCATTTGGCATGCCATACATGTCAAAATACTAATGACCAATCATGTCAGTTGATTATCATTTTAGATATTTTTGTGGCAATAGTCTCATTTTCTAATCTGTTAGATATCCTTGTTATCTTTCAACCAATTAGAAACGTTATTCTTTATCGTGTTTCCTACATTTCTATCGTTATAATGATATGGTGGGTGATGTTTCTTCAAAGACAGGTTTTTTGTAAAATGTGATGTTATTTTCTCCGTTTCACAAATTAACCCACAAATGATGGAATTATTTTACAGCTGAATTTGATACGATTGTCATTAAGATTAAGCAAAACATCGGAGCTTATCTGATATATGAATATCTTTTTATTCGCCGTTTCCTGTGTGAAGCCAACATAATGAGACTGGGCACGCTAACCTTTTTCATGATGTCATTCTGCTACTAGTCTTGTCAACTCTCTAGAGCTAATAATGCTCTTTTATTCTTTATATTCTTATCACAGGGACATATTAGCATATATAAGACCTGCAGTGTACGTCGTTTAAGGCTTTATTTTCATGAAACTTACTATGGTCTTGTGTCGTTGTTATCATTCCACCACACACCTTTATTAATTCAATAATATCATATACAAAAAATAAGATTCCATTGATTAACATTCCTTGGGATTGTTGCCATAGCATCATAATTCACTTTTACTGCTATCGTATAGACAAAATTCTGATATGCAATATTAAATTTTAACTTGGTATGTCATGTTCCTTAAGCAACTGTACGATTATTCACATCTAGCTGGATGATAATTATCATGTATCGTTGCTTAAGGAACATGGGTATGTGATAGATAGGGCAACATGAACTGGTCACTGACAATATCGTTTGACTGTAAATGTGGATATATTTTGGAGGGAGGAGGTTTAGAAGAGAAGACACATTACGTCAAATGAGTATTGGAAATGAAATAAACTGAAATGAATGGAATTTTGCACCCTACTCGAAATTTTGCCATGACAGCGGTTTTGGTCTACTCTTTTTCGATTTCCATCTGTCGAGGTATCTTTAACGTGCACAGCAATTAACACACAGGGTCTCGTACGAAAATCGAGAAATTGTACAAGAGAGCATTAATGCAGCTCTGACATATACATATCCTCTCAAATACCTTAAATATCGTCACAAATTCCCCATTAATAATGCCATTTTCAATTGTTAACCCAAAAGGATTCATCAAAACGTTGAACGGAATAGGTCTAGTTTCAGACAAGAAAAGTAAACTTTAATTTCTAGATTCTGATCAAGATAAAAAAAAAAGCCGAGTTACACCTGTAAGCCACTTGTTTTTGTTGGACTTAGTTACCAGCCAAAATTCTTGTATATTGTATGAATCATATTTAACATCAATGTTCTGTGGTACTGAAACAATGTCTGGCTGTGAAGTCAAGGTTATAGCCGAATATCAGCGTATAAGTTAAAGACCCCTCCGTGGCATCATGTGTTACCAATAGAAATTTCATTCCGTAATGACCGAATTTGATAAAGGAGAAATGGCCAACCCTCACAGTCCACGCTAAAACCTTCTGCCGAGCATCTACGAGACTTATTTTAGAATTATTGAAAAGTTTCCAGACATGCTTCATTTGAGGAAAATCGGAATTAGTTAAACATGGGTTGAAGTGTATTTTGTCAAGAAAATTTTGTATATGCTGCTTAGGTATGTTCACTTGCGACAGTGAATTTTGCTTCTCGAATCTTAAGCAAACAAGTTCTTATCCCTATAAAGTATCCTTCTTCAACAATATTTAGTTTTATTACACTTGATCTTAAGAAAATTAGCTGCTAACATTGGGCCATCTTCAAGCTATTACGAACTTCGTCTTATCCCTTCACAGTATTAGTCACCTTTCTTGGGTCACATAAATTTGTAAATGCATCTATTTGATGAGATTGTGAATCACACAGTAATACAGTCTACGACGGAATAACTGTGTAAACAATAAGCCATAATGTTAACAGTTTTTATGTCTGGGGCTCTGATTGGCTGTATCCGTTAGCGTACAATCCAATCAAATTGCTGCATTCCATGATACTAAAGAGGTGGCTATTGCCTTCGAGGTATGAAGATGGCATTGGGCGTCAAAAGTGCGCAATATGCAGAATGATCTCCATTACAGACACACACACTAACACCCCTATCATATCATCGCCTTGTCTTATACAGGAACTCAATGTCAGGAAAAACAATACTTGAAACTTTGTAACACTTAGACCATGTAAGAAATGTTGTAGTGTTTTGTTTTTAATGTTCTTGAAAGGTTAACGTAGTTCGTTAAGAACCTCGACTACTAGTCGACTTCTTTCCTTTCTTTCTCTTCCCCTCCCAGATTTAATTGGGAATTAAGGACTTAATGAATGATTCAGATTGTTTCTCCTCTGACCAACGCCCCTGCCCAACAGATCAATTACCAACGTCGTGTTTCAAGAGCAAATCAACGCGGATATTATGGAAAAGGATTACTATACAACTATAGGCCTAGTCGAAACGGGACGAATTCACGGTGAAAACAGTTAGAAGTTCAAAGGTTTTAAACAGATGAGTATAAGGATTTCAAGATAAATTTCCAATTCACCTATAGGTTATCTTAAATTGTCCATAAATGCATTTTCATCTATTACAAAAAAAATACATATTTGTTGTCTAATGCTTATTATTTATTGACTCCGGTAAAATTTCAAAAATGTCCACCCCGAAGGGAGGAGTTGACGGTTATTCATATAGAACATAGATATTCGGGAAGTGCCATTCATATTACAAATTGTTATTGGTTGTAGCTCGGTTTACCAGAGCGCTGGTTTTTCATCGTCGGGTCAATACAATTGATCGGAGATTATCTGAATTATTATATAGATAACACACACATTCTGTTTGAAATATCCAAAATAACCAAATCGGGTTGCAAGTCGAGCACCAATTGTTAACAATTATTGTGAAGTGGAGAGATTTCTCATATTTCCAAAATAAATATATCATTTCATTGCGACCCTACTTCCGATTCAGATTTACCGACAAATACATAAGGTCAAAGGTCCAAATTCTTTTCAACAGAATATTCATTACATTTTGGAAGTCATTCCTTACTAAGCTAGTTTTGTGATGTAAATAAGAAAGGTTGACATTGCGATCCGGTATACTCAGGCTCTGTATATTATCATAAAAAATGTCCTCCACTGCGCATTGCATTGTGTAGTATAACTTGTAGGTGGAATTGGCCTTGAATAAGTCATCTTCACTCATAATTCCAGTCGACCCAACTGTAAATGGGTACGGATAATCAGGGAAGATCAATGCCAAGAGTGTTGGCCAAAGACCAGCTGGTAGAAAGGATCCTAAACTGTGAAACTAGGTTGTTATCTTTGTAAAATATAGTTGTTTCTCTCTTTTTTTTTTCAGTGATATATACTTTCGAAATTACATTTTGAAAAGGGATATGTTGAAGACAATTAAACGTTATCAATACGCCCTTATTAGAAATCTCCATGTCAAACGAGCTAGGAGGCAGGCGAAATATTATTCTAAGAAAATGAAGTGAATTAGAAAAATCGACCAGAACGTCTAAATTTCTGACATAACATGATATTTGATTCCAGTAACAATATAATAACCAAAAAGGCTTTCTATATATAGACATAATTTGATAATTACTATAATGTTATAATCAATATACAGAGTATAACCATGTCGTTTGTTATGTTAACTAATAATCACAATCATTATCAACATAATCATGTATCACAATTTTCTTTATATCTTAATACATCAACGCCAACATATAATGTTAACATAACTATATTGTATAATTATCAGATCAGTTTTAACATAAAGCGTACATCCAGAATAAGAATTAAGTCTTGAACACAACATCAGCATACATCCGAGCCAACAGTCACAGACGGAATTGGATAGTTTCGTTCCGCGATAAAACGTTTGTCAGCTCGTCATTTTATAATGATACGATGAATGAACCATACGCTATGGCCTCAATTTCCGACCTTTTAGACTACTGGAGCTCTAATCTTGTACCATATCGCCTGCCATTAGAAAAATGAAGAACTAAAACGTTCAGTGAAAACTTGGCTTGGGCAAAGTCATTGTTGTCAAGCAAAATCCATCAATAATTGTAGATGTCCTTTTAACCCCACCGATTATCATTCGGCTTGTGCCTCTTCAATATAGGAGGTTTCTCTGGTGGTCATTGTATTGTGGGTAGGCAATGGAGACACACAACCAAGATCTAGACCTGCTTAAATTTGAACTCGATGAAGAAGACTCTGTGTTCAACCAGGAAATCTACAACTATACAGTCAAAGACAGAATTCGAATGATAACGTAATATAATGCAACCACTAGGCTAGATGTAAACATGTTGAGGTAAGTTGATGAGTAGAAAACAGATGTTGGTTATCTGATAAACTTTATCTATAAAAAAACATGCTAAATTTAAAGGAATAATACCTCTTAAAATGAACACAAAATTTAGATTTGAGAAGTTAAATTTTATGTGTATTCTAAGGGGTGGAATCTCTTTAAAGGGGGGCCATCCTATTGCGTTTGCTTTTGATAAATTTGGAGTAAACCCCCTATTGTCTATGCAAGTTAAAAGTTTTTGAATTTTTTTCGATATTTTTTAAGAGAATTGGAATATCAGCTTCAAAATAGTAGGTTACTAATCTTTTGTAACTTTACATTAAAATGTCACACATTTCTTAGAAATTTCAACCCAAAAAGTCACAAATTTTGACTTAAAATTGTCCAGTGCGGCCCCGACTCTCGGAGTTTTCGACGTGTGAACAACTGCCCCCTGGGCCGACCCTTTGGTGGACCAGGGGATTTTACTCTCGTGTAAACGACCCTTTAATGGTGGTTTATAATTTGCCGTTACGAGAGTTAATAGATTTCACTATTGGGATCAAAGGCATTAAAAAACACCGGCCTGACCATTTCCATCGTTGCATGAATAGTAAGGATTATACTTTGGGAATTTAAGGTTGTAATATTGCGGTTAAGCAATGTTACGAAAGCACAGGCACAGACATGTAGGCGTTAGCTCTAGTGATAGAGCAATGTTTGTGAAGTTAGTTTAAAAGAGTGATATAGAATATTTGAAATGCAAATCCATTATCTTCCGAATCTGAAATATATAAGAAGAATACTGGTTCCAACAGGAACATTAATAACCATGGAAATCATAATAAACATTTTCACTGGTGAAACTGAGGAATTGTCCTATATAAAT
>NW_008709190.1:1372300-1373786 GCF_000327385.1 Lottia gigantea
TAATAATTAACACATTCAAAACAAAAAAGAGATTCAAAAAAGCCGTAGAGGCCCAAATAAATTTTTAATGAGATATTTTAGATGTTAAAGACCTAATTGCATAATTCATTTTTAGATAAGATCAGTGACGGCGCCATTGGAGGTACAGAGGTTTCCCTTTTTTTTTTTTAGATAATTCATTTGTACCAACAATTGTACCCTACTTCATTTCTAACTAATTTGAAAATATGATTTTATGCGTTTTTGGCACTGTAAAAGATTGGGGAAATGGCTTGAGGATATGTCAATATTTGACATACCAAATAACTATTAATATTTGATATACCACATAAACATTAATGACATTTGACATACCACTTAAATATTAATATTAATTGACATACCACATAAACATTAATATTAGACATACAAAATAACCATTAATAATATTTGACATACCAAATAACCATTAATATTATTTGAAATACCAAATAACCAATACTATTTGACATAAAAATAATCATTAATGTTAATTGGCATACCAAATAACCACGAATATCAATTGGCATACCAAATAACCATTGATATTTGACATACCAAATAACCATGAATATCAATTGGCATACCAAATAACCAATAATATTGCGATTGGCCTGCCAAATAACGATTTACAAAATCCTGTTGTCTTCAACCACATTTCAATATTTGAGAGCCCCAAACCTCATGATATTTTCAAGTTTTGATTGTGAGCTAAAAGTATCTGGAACAAGATTTAACAGATAATGCTATATACAATTTATATACATGTTATAATACAATGATAATTACTTGGGCGACATTTTGAAATTTATCCGAGATTTATAATTGAATCTATTTGAATAAGTGGTAATTTGTCTGAGCTTGTGTATAGCTCTAATTGTAATGTCATTAAGCGACTCAATAAACTATTCAACACATATATTTTAACATATTATATAATATCTGACCTGAATTTATAATAAATACAGAATGACACTCCGAATTTCAGCAGACTAACATCGACAAATAATAATTATGAACTCATCTTATAAAATAATGCATAGCCACAGACCCACTATTTAACTGTTTTGAATTTAGTACTATACAATGAAACCAACGAATGTTAAAGGGATTGTAAATAGGTTTACTAAAAATTGTTTATGTGTGTCGGGTTTACTGATAGCATTTGCACCATTCTATAACAATTTAGAAAAAACTCTTTACAATCCCTTTAAATTTCTCTGTAAATTGGATTCTCTAATATAATACTGCACAATATTTAACATCTATCTTAACAACGTCCATGCTTTTGAAACTTTTGTGAATTGAACTTCAAATCGCCAGATGCTCTTTTGATTCAGGGCTTTTTAAAGGATTTTTTTTACAGCTGCACAATTTCTCAATAAGTTTCCAAGCGGTTGACTTAGCACTATAATACGAAGTCTACTCGACATGGCATGAATTTGCAGACTGCATATTGAGATCTAAT
>NW_008709190.1:1390821-1408974 GCF_000327385.1 Lottia gigantea
TTAGGCATTCTTTGTAAGACGGATAATTATTCGGGGAACTTGACCAGCTGTGTTGTTGTATTGAATAACAAAAGGTATAATTTTGAAATCAACTTGGATGTTCATTCCCAAAGGATGCATGGTTTGTAATTTGTTTATCCAATAATTTTCGCGAATGAGTCGAATTTTCTTTGTATCAATGCCAGGTTGTTCGTATATCTGTTCAATGGGAATAATTTTCAGGTCTGTTAATTGGTGATCGGGTTGATTGAAGTGTTTTGAAACGGTTTTATTAATTTTTTTTAAGTTGATGTCAGACTTATGATGGTTGAAACGGACCCTTAACGAATTTTTTGTCTCCCCAACGTATTGTTCGTCACATTTTGTGCAAGAAATGAGATAAATAATATTTTTGCTGTTGCAGTTGAGTTTTTCATTTACTTGAAATATGGAATCTGTGCGTCTATTTCGGAAAGAATTTGTTGGTAAAATGAAGGGACAGGTTTGACAGCGAGGGTTGTTACAAGGATAAACTGAAGAATTTGGTATTGGCAAAAGAATCGAATTATTTTTAGCAGAGATTTCAGCAACGGTTGAGCTTTTAATACCTCTCAAGAACCTTCTAGAATATCCACGTTCGCGCAATTTTTGGAAAACAATTGAACAAGCCTCCTCGAAGTCCTTCTTGCGCGTACAAATTCGGTGAAATCTCAAGATCTGCGACTTTATAATGCCAGAAAAGGTATGTTTAGGATGAAAAGATGATTTGAATAAAAGTTGGTGAGTATCAGTGGGCTTAAAAAAAACTTTGGGGTTAGAGAGGGGAGGTGAATATTGTAAAGGGGTTTTATTAGACCTTCATTTTTGAGATCGAGAGCGGAGTATCTCACATCAATGTGTATTTCTTACAAACTTCTTATAAATATTTAAAACTTTATCTTTTTATATGAAGTTTGTGTTTATTTTGTAAGTGTGAGAAAAAAAAGTTAAGATGATAATACAGAGTACTACATGTTTTTATGTTTTATGTAGAGACATAAAACGTTCTTGTCAAATAAACTGATGTTTCAAACTGAGTTCAGTTCAGTGTTTAACTATGGGAATCTTACGGAAGTACTTATAGTGTATCATTAGGCAATCTTCCGGATGTAAAATGAATTGATACGCCTAAGGATGTTCTGTAGGTCCTGACAGTTAAATCAGAAACTCCTGGTTAAACTCATGAACGATGTTATCACCAACATCATCAAGAATTTCATAATAACGATAACAAATGACCATTTTCCTCAACTTTCTCTGTTATCAAGTAGTACTAGTGCTTTAACATGATATGATTTAAGAATAACATTTACTGAAGAAATTCCAGATATTGGTTTTTACTTTAGAAAAGATGCAACAATGGTTTCGATACTAGAAAGATGTATCAATGATATCAATTCCAGAAAGATGTACCAATGATATCAATTCTAGAACGATGTAACAACGATATCAATACTAGATGGATATGACATTAAAATCAATTCTAGAAAGATGTAATATTGGTATCAATAGTAGAAAGATGTAACAACGATATCAATTCTAGAACGATGTAACAACGATATCAATACTTGATGAATATAACATTGAAATCAATACTAGAAAGATGTAATATTGATATCAATTCTAGAAAGATGTAAAAACTATATCAATTCTAGAAAGATGTAACAACGATATCAATACGAGTAAGATGTAAAAACGATATCAATTGGCAGCTATGTTAGATCTTTCTAGAAATAATATCGATGTTACATTTACATTCTAAAATAAATAGTGTTGGTACATCTTTCTAGTATTGATATGAATGTTAAATCTTTCTAGAGAAAGTTCTATAATGTTGTGACATTGGTATCAATACTAAAATAATGTCAGTTCTGTAACATTGATACCATTTCTAGAGAAATGTAACAATGATATCAATTCAAGAAAGATGTACCAATGATATCAGTTCTAGAAAGATGTAACATTAATATCAATGATATTTAAGATAGACAGCAATACTCTAATTTCCACTCGAAAATCTTTGAACCTGACAGGATTTTCAACTTTGATAGAAAAATCATACATTAAATAGATACCATAAAGACGATGAAAGGGCTATACTCCAGGTATATTTGTTAGATATCAAAAAGTTCAAAGTATCACCAAAATGAAGAAAAATAATTCTAACAGTTGAAAAGATTAGGCTACCACGTGAGAGATATGACATTTCAAATCAAAACATTTAATGTCAACCCGACATCTCTTTAAATTTGTTTATTTTTCTTAGAATTTTCTCTAAATCAAATTCCACTATCGAATTTCAATGAAAGCCGATTTGAACAGTTGATTAAATTTACGAGACAAGCTTGTATAGACATGTATTGGCTTATTAAGTCATATCATATTTTGTTATTTCATTGTTAACTGCATTTTTTACAATCTACAACTTGTGTAAAACCATCTTATTCATGAGTGTCACTTTCTTGAGGGTTTGATGATGTTTTATGAGTGACAGATATTCGCTTTTAAATTGAAAGTTTTATATATAAGTTGGGTGTTTCACGTCACACACGTTTAAAACTCGACTATCAAGCGGGTACATTTTTTTTTCGAAACGCAATTTTCTCAAACCCGGTATGATTTTCTAATATGGTTAAATGTTTTATACAACTGATAATGCATATCATTGGTTGTGTTCAAAAGGGCAATAGTGGCCTTAATCTAGGGGTACGATGACTCAATGTGGGGATTACTGTCGAGGCTGAATTCAAAATGCGGCACCATTGGTTGCAAGCCTAAAGTGACGTATCCAGGAAACGTTAGTTAAGGGGGAACACACTTTTTCAGGGGGTTGGGGTAATTCTTTCACTATTTAAATAGTTTGAAATTTTGAAAGTGTAGAGGGCAGTCTCTTGATTGTGGAGCAAAAAAAGTATGTAAATCATAGTTTTAAATTTGTTACAAATAAAGTGGCGCCAGTTACAGCATTATAAATTGGCGCAACTCATCAATTGACCCACGAAATGAATTATTCGAGCGAAATGTCGAGTGACTCGAGATAACATCTGTAATGATATCATGGTGTTACTGCATGTGATATGGTTTAAAATAAACATCCTTCCTTCCTTATTTTGTACTAAGAATAACTCAGTATTACTCAAACTTATATCACTGTTATCACTTATACAATAGTTAATTGAGTCGCATTTTCCTAATATTTCAGGGAATGTCTTGTCATTTTGAAAGAAATTCGAACATATAAGGTCATTGTTCGCCATTTTCGGGGATTCATTTGGGTCTTGAATATATTGAAATAGTCTTCAAAAGTACCAGAACTAGACGGAAATCGCATAATCACTTCAAAAATACCTCAAACAAGGAATTTTACTTTCTTTTTCGTTTTATATATTTGGCATAATATCAAGAAATGACGAGTCGTCATTTTAACTTTCAAACTCGGATACTTCTGGACACACATGGATTAGAAGGCCCAAATCTCGAAGGTCAAATGTAAACAATATTTTTAATTCCCGTTTCTGAGACTACGATTGGTGAAACGGATGGCGAACCTGTCCCGATTTGCATTATGCCAAATAAAATGGTTGTGAAAGAGCAATCATGTTCTTGTGTTTTATTAATGTGCGATTGTACCACTCGATCAACTGAAGTTGTGCAATCTAATTTACCAAGCTTTATGTCAATCGAATCTTGTCTTCCTAATTGTTAACTTCGGTAGTTCTCATAATACGTAATCGTAAATGCCATTTTCACTTTAAGGATGCACTCTTCGTTTGTCAGCTATTGTAGTCATCGGTGTCATAGCCGTCCAAATCACTTGAGGTGTAACCTTCAGTGCCATGCTATTAGATAGCATCAATGTAGTCGTCAATGTCATGTTGATAAGTGTTGGAAGTGTTAATAATGTTGACTCGGTATTGTCATGTTGACTCGTGTTAACTTAGAAGCTGCACTGTCATGTCACTTTGTCATGCCACTTAATAATTTGGTGAAGATGAGGATATGTCAATATCATTCACTATGATGTCAGAAGAACTTGGGGAATGTAGATGCCAATGTCATGTTAACTTGGGAAAGTACTCGTCAAGGTCATGTTAACGTGGGAATATAGACGTCAGCGCCATGTTAACTTAGGAATGTAGTTGCCAATTCCATGTTAACTTGTGAATGTAGTGTTCAATGTTATGTTTTACTAGGGAATGTAGTCATCAATGTCATGTTGACTTGAGAATCTAGTCGCCTATGTGAACGTAATCTTCAATATTGTGTTAACTTTGGAATGTAGTCGCCAATACCATGTAAACTTGGGAATGTAGTCATTGAATGCCATTTTAAGATAGGAATATAGTTCCAAAGTGCTGGTTTACTTGGGAATGTAGTTGCTATTGTCATTTTAAAAATAGAAATTTAGTTGCCAATGTCCTGTTTTACTTGGGAATGTACTGATCAAGATTCGTTTTTCAACTGCTTCAAGCAGAAAAAAATTCCCATAAAACATCATTTGGAGAACTACAGATATATAACATTACAAACAGCAATACTGATAAGAAAGGGTAATAAAATTCTGAATAAACGGAGAATGAGATAAATCACATGTTTACTTTTTTTTATATCTTTAATATGCCATATTACACGAAGACAGATGATGTGATTCGTCTAATGAAATACTGCAGTTACAGAAGTTTGAGTGAATGTGTCTATATAAGATAACCTGGAATTTTCAACCTAAGGTATAATCCGATAACCTTGCCTTACGTTTCACTGTATAACTGACGACGACTTCGAGGGATTGCCAACAGGTACTCTAAAACAAATATATGTGTATAGAGACACTGAAAGTATCGATTTACACCATTCCAATTTTCAATCAGACGTCGGTGGTTCTTGTAATTCCACTTAAACTGCAACGTCAAGATCTCAAATATCCACATCAATGGCAGTTTTTGCGAAAGTGACGTCATAAAATGCGTACTTTTAGTGGAATTGCAAGAGCCATTGACGTCTGACTGAAAATTGGAATGACACAAATATATGCTATCAGTGTCCCCGATATACATTCGTTTAGAAAACCTCTTTACAATCCCTTTAAGTATCACTTTTTACTTATACCATATATTTTCTTCCAGTCGTAATATGAGAACCATTACTTAATTTTTATTTCTCTAAAAATGAGTCAGTTTTGAGGGACAGGGGTCCCCTTAGACCCAATTAACGTCTATGACGCTACACCACTGGGAATCTTAACCCTGATAGTTGCCCCCGCTTTTCCATGAACACCAAGTTTCAAGGAGATTAACTACCAAATTTCAATAAGTAAACTGATCAGATACTACAGCACCTAACTAATTTCCCTTTGTAGTCGTGTAAAAACGTTCAATTCAGTCAGCCAACTTGATCGAACTCTTGACAGTCCTATGACCCTTATGTGGTATTAACCAACACAATATCTAACCTCCGGGTTGCGACATACAAATATACAAGTACCAGATAATAACACGTAATTATATTTACACATTTTATATTATCATTTATATAAGCTATAAATATGTCAATTGATTTGAGAGTACAAATGCTAACCTTGACTGCAATATCCATATTTATTGTAGGATGGTAGTTTGTCATTTCAGCGATTTGATTGGATTATGCGCTACCGAGTACAACCAATGATAACCCTTGGCAAATAGTCTTAGAAATCTGATTGGCTGCTTTTGCTTTTGAGTACAATTCAGTGAAAACACTGCATTCCGTGATACAAGAAAGGTGGCTATTGCATGAACGAGATTTTCTACGTAAAAGCTACTACTTGCACCAGTGGTATTTGGGCAACAGGTATCGGTAGCAGGATATTCTTGCTAATTTTGCCAAGGGCTGGGGTGATAAGGCGGGAGGGGATGAATTTAGGAGGTATATGTTTAATAATATTATACCTGCACTGTCTTATATCCGATGACACATACAATAATTGTATTTACCTGGTTGTCACGTGTGTCGTAGACTCAGAATATTGATTTTTGAAACCTCATCATAGAAGTTTACTGACTAACCTAATACTTGTTGTTAGATGACTAATTCTAAATATCAAAATACATCAATCGATGAATTGACTAATAATTATTTCCAAGAATTTTCATTATGATTCAGCCATTGTCACAAAGTGTTTAATGACTTACGTTTAGCTATTGATAAAACCACCTACCATGGCTTCCGTTTCTGTTATGGTTCTCTTTCATTTTCAAATATGGCATGGGAAGCGAGGATTTTGTCTTAAAATGAAATGAAATAGATAGAGTTTTACGTCCTACTTTTCTGTGAGCTAATGAAGACGCCATGCAGGGTGTAATGACAGAAATTTTACCAGGACAGCGGCATACTGCACTTTTTCGATTTCCAACTGTCGAGGGATCTTTAACGTGCACATCATGTAGTACATGGGGCCTTGGATGATTATCCCATCCAATCGACTAGGTCTTTTTTTACATGACGTCAGCCCCTCAGATAACCAAGATAAGTACAGAGTGCATTTACAGATACAGGTCCGCCTTTTATTTGAACAACCGCACCTAAGAAACTAGAATGTTTGAGCTAAGCTAATCAGAAATAAAGTTCACAGCTCGTCCTCGAAATTTGAGCCTTCAAATCCATGTGTGTCCAGAATTATCCGCGTTTGAAAGTTAAGAAGACGACTCGTCATTTCATACAGAAATAGAAAATAAAATGTCCGAATTGAAGTATATTTAAAAGGATTATGCTATATTTGTGGGGTTATAGTAGTTCTGAAACTATTTACATATATTCAAGACCCAAATCAACTCTGTGTGCAATAGAAACGAATAAGTGTTTAATTTACTCGGTCGAGACTTGTACAGATTGAGATTGCCTATTTGTATATAATGCATTTAACAAATCTAAATGAGAAACAGAGATCCTGTTATATGTAAAAGAAATCAGATGCCACTTTATTCAAAAGGCGTTGTCAGGTCGTCATAGTTTTATGAATTGATATGGAAATAAAAATTTAAAAACTAAGTTAAGCATGTAGACCATATTAAAATGAAATTTGAGCTGCTGTCATAGACTAATTATTGACTAATTTCGGTGATAGGAAATAACCAGGCGACAAGATGTCTATAGAATAGTTTCTGTATAATATTAAGCTATAGTTGCATATTTGTGTACTTTTTCATTATAAACATCATAACAATGATGGCGGTTTACGTCCGAGGGGTGGGGTTGAGAGATGATGGGGGGGGGGGGGGCTTTTCATTTAAGAAATTTCCCATATTTTAAAGCCGGTTGCAGAAAACCTGTTGCATACATTAAAGGAGGTGGGGGAAATTTCTTAATGATCGGAAGCAATTTCTTCTTACGTGTTCATTTTCATATATATTTCAACGCTTACTTCTTCAAATTTTGCCGTTAAGTGATGCCTTTTTTAATTCTTTCACATATTAGTGTTTTTCAAAGTGTACAGTAGAGCATGAAATCAAATAACGCCCGTGTAGCTATATGCTCTAAAATTGAAATGATGCAATCTGCTCTTTGAAAAATATAAGGTTAAACCATACATAGAATACCTAAAACAAAGTGATTCATTCACTCTAATTTTAAATAATGAAGTCAGTCCATATAGAACCACGTAACGTATGATAATATGATAGCCCAATCTTTCTACAGCCTTCTAAAGATAATCAATAAAACAAACAATAGCCAACCACTTTACAGATGTTTTCAAATGAAATCATACAAAGAAAATTCTGAGTGACGTATCTAAATGACGGGCTGTTGTCGTTTTGAGAATTACTTGGAATTGAACTTAAAAAGCAGTACTTGCGTACAACATGAGCCCTGCTACCTTTCAGTTTAAAAAAAAACTTATATTATGTTAGGCTGAAATCAAAGGGACAAGTTCACCATTTTCGGGCGTTAGTTTTGGTCTTGAAAATAATATATTATGTGAATAGTCTTGTATAATACTCGCATAATTTCTTCTAAAAATACCTCAAAATAGAAATTTAAAGAGTCTGAAGAAAAAACAATTATTCTGGACACACATGAATTAAAGGCTCAAATTTCGCCTTTGAGCTGTGAACACTAATACAGATTAGCTTAGTTAAAAAATTATCGCGTTTCTTCATAGATTAAACGGTCAAACGGGTGACGAATCTGTTCCTTTAATGTGTCCGAAAAGAAATAGTCAAGATAGCAGATCAAAAATGACCCTTTTTAACTGTGTGCAACCGTTGTTTTCACGGATATGGGAATATGCTGTTCTTAAAAACAGGACATATGCTAAAAAGCAAGAAGTGAAGTCGGATAGTCCACTAAAAACATTACGGTTGTAAAATATTGTTTACTACTACGTCAATAACATTATGTCTAATGTAAAATTCATATTATTACTATCAATCAATTTATTCACTATATATGCCCAAGGACAATATTTTCATTATGTATATTGATAAATATCAGTAAGCCTACACCTTCATGCACACAAGGTATTCTGTTATACGGGTTTGACAATGTTATCAACTGAGCATTTAGTTGGGACCTTTAGTGAATTTCGTTGTGCAAAGTTTGCACAAAGCTTTATGTACAGTGTTTAGTCATCAAAATATTAAGAAGCTTATATCTTATCTAAAGTGTTGTCTCCAGTATACTGTAACATCTAAAGGAAGTAGGAGTGTAATGAAACTTCGACTTCTAATTTCATCCGTTGTATATAGTATATCGTAACATTTAAACGATACACTATACACCAATATGTTGTGGTTAGGCAAAATTGAGCACGAAATCAAGGCTCCTTTTACACATACGTTTCTCCTGTACTTTATCATCGTAAGGAAGTAGGAGTGTACATCTAGTGAAACTTCAACTTAGTCTTCTGATATCATCGGTTGTATATAGTATATCATTTAAACAATACACTATATGTCCATATGATGTGGTCAGGCAAAATCGAGGACTCGCGATCCTTTCACAACCAATACTTATTGTTTAGTCTCACCATCATTATTTTGACAGTTCTCTTAAATATGAACTTGTAGAAATTGAAATGGATCTTAAGGTTTCTAAAACAGCCACCGATTCTATGTTGATTAAGGCAATTTAGCCTATTATAATAGCAAATGTTTTGCTCAGACAAACAATTGGAATAAAATATCCGGGCAACTCACACACCTGTCGCCATTGACATAATAAAAATATGATTATGAATATATAACGAAGTAAATTGTATTGTTGTTAGACTACAGAGATATCCATGCGCATCAAGATCCGTCATGTTCAAGCCAAAAGCGTTCCTCGGGACTAAGCACGGGTATGTAGTTCCAAAGGAGGGCAAGGGGAGCTTATGGACTCATAACCAATTCATTTGCCATGTTTTCCCACCACGACCCACGACAACCCCCACTCCCTCATTGGCCTTCCGGATAAATTACTTGACAAGGACAATCAAATCCGGCTACGGCCCTGTATCAAAGGATTATTGTTCAAACTTCTGAATTGAGTTACATACGTAGTGAATGACAAATATAAACAGAGTAAAACAGTCAATACGTAGTGTATAGGCATCAATAAAACATTGTGTCAATAACAAACAACGCTTACCTTGTTTTGATATGAAACAAATCATAAAGAACAACAGATAATATTTTAATCCATCCATTTTGAGAGAAAAATGTCCACTTGTTATTTTGATGGTTGAGAAATTAATATGTTATTTAGTCCATCACATGTTAACAATATACACCACGCTTATTCAAAGATATACTGCACCAAACATAACCAACCAATTTTCTTCCATTTAATTGGATTCGTCTGCTAGATCACGTGACTATGTAAAGGTGTGGTCTATTGGCGCGGAAATCATTCATTTTACACACTATACAGAGAGTGATCTTTATGAGAAATTTTACTACGTTCATAATTAATGCTATATAAATCATAACGTAAATAGTGAATTCTTGTTTAACTTAGTTTTTACAGCCCCTATGTTTATTATGAGTGAAAACTGGATTAATTAAGTCATTGTATATGAATCATAACAAAACATAATACGCCTGTGTTCTTGTTAAACATAATTGCACATGAAATTCCGGTGTGAATGTCTTTTTTAGAGTGTCTTGCAGCATCGCTGACAGAAGAGTGTAAACCTGGAAGGGTATCGGTCAGTCTTCGTTCCAGTTGTTACCCTAGATAAGTGGGGGTCCGTGGACTAAGTTGGTTGGCGCCTCTTGGGGTGGGGGCCCATAGACTTGGTACAACCAGTCCCTATGGCATGGAACCACTTCCTCAATGACAATATAGAATTCATATTGTTACAATCAATCATTCTTTTCACAATAAACCAGTATGTTCAAAAATTCACATATTCATAGACAGAGGACAGAAAATGTAGTCCAATATTGTTATCTGCTAAGCAACTAGGCGACGGCAAAACTAATGACGAATTTAAGTACCCCTCATGTAGCCTGCACAGGGCAGAAGATGCCTATTTTGAGAAGTATAGATATTAAACGGGTTCTACAATGACCTACTGAGCCAAGAAAATGCATTATTTGCTTACATATTTTGATTACAATTATAATGTTTAGTTAACTAAACATTAAGGAATCTAAACATATTAAAATGTTGCCTCTTGTACTGTATCATTTTACTGAAGTAGGAGTGTGTCTAAACTTAGCTTTCTGATTTTATCAATAGTATATAGTAGATCGTAACAATTAAACAATACACTTTGTAACAATATGTTGTGGTCAAGCCAAATGGAAGACGAAATTCAGGCTAACAAATACTTCTTCGTTTAATTAACGTAAACACTATCACTGCGCTGAGACTAACCTCACATCAGTTTATAGCAATAATGACGTACAAATCGGTCCAAAGGTGCATACGCGAGACACGGGTCTGACCACGATTCACTTCTACAACATAGGTGTGAACATCATTTTTGATTTTAACAGCTGCACTCACATTACCAGTGCTACTTTTAAGGAACATAGATACATCATTTTTAATTTTAACAGCTGCACTGGTATGAACATCAGCAAAATATTTTCAGCAACACAGACGCATAATTATGTTAACATCAGTTTAATTTTAACAGCTGCACTGGTATGAACATCAACAGAATGTTCCCGCAACATAGATGTTAATACCATTTTAATTAACACATACACTGGCATGAACATCAGCAAAATGTTCCCGCAACATAGATGTTAATATCATTTTAACTTTAACAGCTGCATTGTCATTACCGTCAATAAAATGTTCAGCAACATAGATGTCATCATTTAAATTAACAGATACACTGGCATGAACATCAGCAAAACATTTTCATCAAAACAGATACAGATGTTCACATCATTTCATTTTCAATACATTGACATTACAGTAAAATGTTTCACAACACAGATGTTGACGTTGTTAAAATTTCACTGGTATCAGCAAAATGTTCTCGCAACATAGATGTTAACATCATTTGAACTTTTTTACAGCTCCACTGACATTACCATTTTAATATTTTTTATCAGTAAGCAATAGCGTTGATGATGATAACAGCAACTGAAATATTAGTCATGGCAGTAACATCGATCTGACATTTGCAAAAGGTTTAATGTGAAAATAATCATACAATTTCGAAGAACGGGGTGAATTGAAATGACATGAAATGGAGTCTAATGTCCTGCTTTTCTTCACCTCCACCCCACCATCTTTAACCTCAGCCCAACTCCCCCCTCCCCACTCACCTGAGCACCTCCATCATTATCTCTTAGGAGATTACTCCTAATCCAAACAAACTAATTTAACATGTCTTTGACAACATTTTCTACATAATTTATATTTGTATTTCATACATCAATTGAAATTTTAACCCCGATCAAATTGAGGGGTCATGACCCTAATCAAGAGAACAAACACACCTATGCCAGAATGGATGGACCATGTAATATTTTTTACAGCAATTAATATTTATTTCTACTTTAAAGGGATACGTTCGACATATGTTTAGCCATCCTTACTTAAAGATGGGTTTCCTTATTTTTTTCGTGTCAAATAAAGCAAACCATTTGATTAATCAGTGTTTCTAATGAATTATCATGTATTCTTATCATTATGTTCTTATTTCATAAAATTAAGAGTTTTAACCAATCAGAAATGCGCATGTAGGCCTATGTAGGGCCTACAGTTTGGATAAACAAAAAAAAGGCTATTTGACCTTTCTTGATCGGCCACTCATTGGAATTCTGCTAGTAATTCTCTTCTAATTTAACTAATTATGAATTAATTATGGACATGTGAGACAAATTTGTATTTTTCCAAGTCATTAGAACACCTCTACTTTCTAATTCATATAAGTATTAGCATTTTCATTTTGATAAATGAAAATAAGGGAACCCATCTTTAAGTCTCAGAAACGGGATTTTGGACCTTCATATACATGTGTGGAAACAATTATCCGTGTTTGAAAGTTAAAATGGCGACTCGTCTTTTCTTGACACCCCGTCATGTATAGAAAATACAGCCTGAAGAAGAGTGAATATCATAATTTAACATGGAAAGAGATTTCAAATGAATTGTTGGCGTGAGTCCATCTCAATTTTGTATTTTGTTCTAAGGTAGTGTTCATAATATAGTAACTTCTCTTCAACAATCTTTACCTGTATATTACTTCAAAGATACTCGTGCTATAGATAAAGGGAAGCTACTACGCAATTCACAACAAGGAATCTGACTAATAATAAAAAAGATGTTTCTTATAAACAGGTATCCTACAAGTTACAACGAGTCTTATTGGACTATTGCATAACAATTGATTCATTCCTTCTATAAGAAAAATATTTCTTATATGTATATGTACATTTCTTACTGCTGAAAGAGTCGACGAGTTTTCCCCAATTTAATATTGTTTTCTATAGGCCTATTGCTTACATTTGTATTGAGCACTGTTTTAACAGTGAAAATATGTTATTATAATAGTAATGCTTTCAGCCAACTCGAAAGAAGTGGCCCATTTAACCGTCCAGTAAAACGCTGAAGATAAGAACTAGAAAGTTGATCCTTGGGGCTCTTAACACGTGGTTGATGCCAACAATGTTGAATACAAGACTCGATTTATTGTAAAAAGAGATGAACTTTGAAGAGTTTCCATTAACCTTTCAATCAATAACACATGGTGTTCATCAGAATAGGATTTTCAAAATATTTTATTTCATACAGGTGATACATAATCTGATGTTTATGCGAAAAACAACTCTATAACTTCCTGATACTTCCGTTTATTTTTGTCTACTCCACATGTGCACGACTGTACGCTGTCACAAACAACACAGGAAACTACGAATGATTCTTACATAGACTTAACACACGAACGTAGTTCACAACAACTACCATTGCTTAATAAGTCGAAATTTTTTTTTTTAAAAAAGGCTATAATATTTCAACCATCATCTGCAGTTGAAATATAGTCTTTTTGAAAAGTAATATTCTGATATGAAAATAAGAAATTTTTACTCTTCATTGATTACATCGAACAAAACTTTGTACGACACGACAGCATAATTAAAAAATAAGTAGGCCAATTTGAAATAATGAATTTAGCTATATACGTTATATTGAACTACATATTTATATTTTAGTACTTGATCCTGAATTTTATATTTGTAATATTGGTTATTATTTGATCGTGAACTTTATATTTGTTACTAATTGATCCTGAACTTTATATTAGTTACTATTTGATTTTGAACTTTATATTGGTTAGGCTACTTATTGAGCTTGAACTTTATATTGGTTACTATTTCATCCCGAACTTTATATTGGTTACTTATTGATCTTGAACTTTATATTGGTTACTTATTGATCTTGAACTTAATATTGGTTAATATTTGATCTTGAACTTTATATTGGTTACTGTTCGATCTTGAACTTTATATTGGTTAATATTTGATCTCGAACTTAATATTGATTACTAATTGATCTTGAACTTTATGTTGGTTACTATTCGATCTTGAACTTCATATTGGTTACTAATTGATCTTGAACTTTATATTGGTTACTATTCGATCTTGAACTTTATATTGGTTACTTATTCGATCTTGAACTTTATATTGGTTACTATTCGATCTTGAACTTCATATTGGTTACTAATTGATCTTGAACTTTATATTGGTTACTTATTGATCTTGAACTTTATATTGGTTACTTATTGATCTTGAACTTTATATTGGTTACTATTCGATCTTGAACTTCATATTGGTTACTAATTGATCTTGAACTTTATATTGGTTACTATTCGATCTTGAACTTTATATTGGTTACTATTGATCTCGAACTTTATGTTGATTACTAATTGATCTTGAACTTTATATTGGTTACTTATTGATCTTGAACTTAATATTGGTTAATATTTGATCCTGAACTTTATATTGGTTACTATTCGATCTTGGACTTTATATTGGTTACTATTCGATCTTGAACTTTATATTGGTTACTATTCGATCTTGAACTTTATATTGGTTACAAATCGATCCTGAACTTCATATTTGTTACTAATTGAATTTTTCCGATTAATAACCCTTTGACAAAGATTAACAGGACTATCTCGCAAAAGAAAAAAATCAAGAAACAGTGGATTGTGTCCATTCTCACTTGTGTTTCTAATTGAGTTCAATGTTTATAAGAATTTAGATATAACTCTTCAGATATGATGTGTTGACAGGAAATGTATACTTTAGATAAATTGATTCTAATTGAACACACTTTAATATAAATTGTTTAAAATAATATAAATAGGGACTCATTAATTAACTTGAAGAAACTACGACTAGTACGAAGTTAAAGGGATTGTAAAGAGGTTTTCTAAACTTTTTATGTTTATTGGGGACACTTATAGCCACAATTTACACCGTTCCAATTTTCATTCCAACGACTGTGGTTCTTGCAATCCACTAAAACTAACGCGTTTTATGACGTCACTAGAGGGGAACTGCATATTATATTATATTATATAATAGTAGCTTCCGGCAGGTTCCCTCTAGTGACGTCATAAAACGCGTGGAAATTTTACAACTCAATTCCTTCCTATTTTATAAGCGATTCATGGGCTGAAATGGCAAAAGCGTATGGTTGTTAATCGATGCTTGAAAATCGAAAAGGTTGGCTAGTGCAACGATACTGGTAAAGTTTCTTTAATTGCTTTCTGTACATTCTGTTTGGCCCTGGCCAGATCATGTTCAAAATATGAAGGATGTAAAACTCCAATTTGTTTGACAGAATGATCTTGATCTTAATCCAAATCGTCTGAAAATATCGGAAAGGACTTTTTGGATAAGATAATCGACCTTGCCATCATTGCATCTTGAGGCTGGTACCCAATTTTCAAAGAAAGAAATCCAAGCCCTTGGTGATGTTCTTGATTGTTGATCATTAATGAAAACCCTAACGTATTAAATGAATGAACCCCAAATGTACGGTACTTCGTAACTGTGAGTTTGATATTCAATTGAAAAAGATCAAATCAAACCACCGAAATTCTAGCGCTTTCTCGTGGTCTACTCTAGTCTTACCAGTCTACATTGCATGAATATAGTGTTCTATATCACTTGACTGGAGCTGTTTATCTAAGTAAAAGCATGTTTTTCATTTATTTTCAATTTTAGTTGTGTATGATACTTGAAAGCATGCCATTAAAATGTAATAAACTTATCAGACCATCTGCTGACCTCGTGGGGAGTATTACTGTGACACAATCTTACAACAGAAACTATCTGCTGATATTGAGTTTATATCACTGTGGCCTCTAACCTCCATAAGAAAATGGATACATGTGAAGACTTCTAAAGTTAATAAATACTGGTAATATGAAATGTAGTTGAACTTGAAGACTTATTGGTGGTCCTAATTTTTGGAAAGTTGAATTTGTGTAATCTACATACTATATGATAAAACGAATAATTCAGAAATAAATCATGAAGAAAACGAAAGATTTATTAAATATTCCAACTATTCGTTAGTAACTGTTTGTAACTAGAACGGTTGAAAATATTTTCCAATATAGTCAAACCAAGGCGAATTTTAAAATTCAATATGGTTTATCTTTCTGAAAATAAAGCCCAACCTGTGCTGGGTGTGTTAGACCCATTGGTTAAAGTTTGAACGTCGAACTTATACCAAGGACGCATACTGTTGACGGTCATTTCAACCAAGAACAGGGCGTCATACAGAATCCGTTTCGGAATATCAAACATGAATTGAGGGACAGCGAAACCCAAAGTACACCAATATGACCAATGAGATTATGAGGCTGCAGATACTCGCTTGTAAAAGATATTCTGATTGGCGGGAGAGTGGCGCTATAAATAGCTTGAAACGTCACCAGTATAGGCCTTGGTATAAATCTGGTTTGATTACAATGGAGACCAACAAACAAAAATGAATAAATGAATAATAATGATAATAACGAAACGAAATTGTAATCTATAATTTTAATGAGATTGAATGATTATTTCCCTTTAAACTTGCGACAAATGCAAGGAGATGCAACAGATATTGCAGTTTGAGAATTAGGCCTACAGCTTTTTATTAGAAAAATGTGAAAAACATCTGCCGTAAATTTCTTTATATAAAGTTTGAAACAACTACAGCGAGACAAATACACTGTCTACATAAATAAGCTTTTTAGGTCTTTCAATTCTCTTACAGTATTTGTTAGAATCTGTGGGAAAGAAATGACCTTCGGCGCTATAGCATAAATTTCTTTACATTAAAGGAATACTACCTCTTAGGATGACCCAAAAATTGAAATTTTTAAACTTGGCCAAAATAAGTCTATGTTCGTGTGTGGAATTACCTGGTATCATAACTATATAACAGAATGCCTCTATATTCGTATGAATCCATAAAACTAAGTAATAAGTCATTAAAATAAGTAATGTTTAAACACGCTTAATTACTTAGTTTAATGGATATATATATATACAGATTCTAATCTTAAGCCTGGTAAGTCCAACTAATATAAATGTACCAAGTTGACCAAGTTTGAGACTTTAAATTTCATTTCCACTCTAAGAGGTAGTATCTTTTTAGCAATATAAAAAGGTTGAAGTTTCCATTGGATCTATAAATAACCAGCCTTTATTTAAAAAAAAAGAATTAAACTTCGAAAATAAAATGTCGACAGCACTGTTACCATAAATTAATAAGACATAACTTCCTTTAGTTCAACGTCACATAACAGCGATGGCCCTTGTAAAGAGGTTTTCTTAAAACTTAATGTGTATTGTGGACACTTAAAGCTTCGATTTGCACCATTCCAATTTTCAGTCAGGCTTCTATGGTTCCTGCAATTCCACTAAAACTAAGCGTTTTATGACGTCACTATCGCAAATGGTTTTAAAATATAATATAAGCATATTTTGCGATAGTGACGTATCAAACGCTTAGTTTTAGTGGCATTGTGGGAACTACAGATGTCTGTCTGAAAATTGGAATGGTTTAGGTCGATGTAATCATGCAGTGTCCCCGATACACAAAAATATTTTTAAAAATCTCTTTACAATCCCTTTAAGAGTGTTTGAGATCAGCGTGATTGCTGCCTAATGACAGTATATCTGGGATTAGTTCGAATCAAACATCCCGGCACGTTCTGGAAGAAAATGAAAATATCTCTACCAATTTAATCAGATACCACTTCCATGGTCTTTTACATGATTCACGTTGTAGACTTATAAATATTGGAAAATGGATAGGTCGTTCGATTCCAGAAAAATCTCACGTCCCTACCCAGCATTTTCTTTTCATAGGAAATATTTACTTCTATCTTCTTAATGTGAATCTTCTTCTTCTGGTATATTACAAAGCAGAGTATAACGGAATGCTTCTCAGACCACAAACATTTGTCCAAAAGTCAAAACAAAGAACAAGTTCAATTCTAGTCCAACAGACAGTTGGCATGCCAGATAAGCAAATATACGTCTACAAAATGAGAGATTTGATAACCTTTGATAGTATATACCCAAGCCCAGACCTTTGCTTTAACCAAATCGTCTCAAATCTCAATGTCAAGATAAAAAGAATTAATCAAAATGATAACCGCCAAGCAGGTTCATAGTTACGTAAGTGTAAAGGGTGGGCGCTTCC
>NW_008709190.1:1409376-1412129 GCF_000327385.1 Lottia gigantea
AGTGTATAAAAGAAGTCGATATATTTGGACATATTCACTCACTTTATAGACTAGTGATAAAGTGTCGGATAAAGTGAAATATTTGAAGAAGGATATATCTCTTCAATATTTCCTGTTGATGTAAATAATCTTCATAAGTACTAGAACTAAAACTGCACCAAAATAGCATAATCCTGTCAAATGTTTACCAAACTAGAAGGTCACTGTCTTTTTGTATATTATTTTATTTCTAAATATGACGAAGTCTCAAAAAAGACGAGTTAACATTTGACATATAAACTGTCAAACGCGGATAATTCTGTACACCCAAGGATTTGAAGACTCAAATTTCAACAGTGACCTGTGAACACTTTTACTGATTATAGCTTAGCTTAAAAATTCCCTTTTCTGAGACTTGTTGAATTTGTCCCTTGAATGACAACTCTCCCCTATAAATTTATTTTCGATCCTGTTATCTACAAATAGGATATTTTTACTTATTATTTTTCAGTCAAACAATGATTATGTTTTACTTTCATTAGGATTCAAATACATTTACGGCTATATGAATTAATGCATTAATAAACTATAGTTTCTGATAGTACGTTAGTTATCAAATAACAAGGATCCCAGTATGAAAAAGGGTCAAGAGGGGCGCAGTCATCCATGTGGGGGGAGATTTTAAGATTCTGTGGAATTCATCTCCTATACATGTAGATACATTTTTTCATCCATAAAACCAAATTTGTAGTTGTTTTATTTCGTAATAAAAAATACCACTAGCCAGAAAAATAGGGGAAAGTCTGGGATCTCAAAACAGTCCAAAATGGCGGCTTAACATCCATGCATAAAATAACAAGGTTATATATTAGGTTTTAGTTTGCTTTTCATAAAATTCATCAAAAGCCGGTGTCTTCTAACAAAAGAATTATTTCGTAAGACCTTCTCAATGGTTTTCTTGACAATAGCATGATAGATTTCTAAACTATAGACTAATGGATGTGATTTACCACCAGGCATTAAACCCAAATTAGATTTCGGGGAAGGGAGGGTTTGATTCTCCCAAATGTACAGGCCTAGGGTGGAGCAGACACTTTATTTAGAAATTAGGATTAAGGGTCTTGATATTGAGTTTTCTTCTGTTCTTATTCTGATCTGAAATTAGAAAAAATAACTCGCCCAATGGGCGAGAAGTATAGTATCTGTTATGTGCTGATTGTTTTTAGTTTACTATGAACAATATTATCATTTAAGTTCTTATTTTTTGAATATGCAACTATCATTTTCTGCTTATAGACATGGGGGAATTTCTCTTGAAGGCTCTTATAGTGGGCATGAACTATCTTGCTTGCTCGATTGCTGGTTGTATTAAACGGGACAACAAAGGGTGCTATGCCTACATTATGATGAATATTTAGTCCTATAGGTCTTGCTGTATTCAATGTCTCAATCCTCAAAAGATTGACGGAATTTGGTAGTTTCATCTTCAGGCAAGTCAATTTCTATACGCTCAATTGGGATTAGGGCGAGATCGTCTATTGAATGGTCGTCGAGGTTGAAATGATTAGAAACAGGCTTGTCTTTCTTTAATTTGATGTCTGACCTATGAGCATTAAAGCGAGTTCGTAAATTATTCTTAGTTTCTCCTACATATTGTTTGGGGCATTTCTTGCATGAAATTAAATATATTACATTCGAATGTTCACATGTTAGATGTTCCTGGATCGGGTACCTTTTATTCGTAGAGTTGCTTACAAAATAATGAGTTTCTGATATAAAGGGACATGTTTTGCATCTACTGGACAAACATGGAGCACTTCTTAAACCTGAAGGTACTTCGGCATAAAGTCTGTTTTTAGCTGCTATCTGTGCTAAGGTGGAATTTTTTATGTTTCGTAAAAATCGTTTAGAGTACCCACGCTCTTTCAGTTTTGAGAAAACAATCGTACAGGCTTGGTTGAAATCAGAAGATTTTGTACAAATTCGATGAAATCGTAAAACTTGTGACTTAATTATACCAGAAAAGGTATGTTTTGGGTGAAAGGAGCTCTTGTGCAAGAGTTGATGAGTATCAGTTTCTTTGAAATACACTTTAATATCCAGTTTATTTGTTTCTGCTATGGAATCTCCCTTAAAGACTGTGGTATCGAGAAAGTCTATGCTTTTGTCACTCACGTTTGCGGTTAGTTTGATAGAAGGATGGTGGTTGTTGAGAATTTCAAAGAATTCCCAAAACTGTTCGATCGAATAAGTCCAAACCATAAAAATGTCATCCAAAAAGCGTCCGTAAAAAAGTGGGTCAAATGGACAGAGGGGCAACACCTCACGTTCCCACTCTGCCATGAAAAGGTTTGCGTACGAAGGGGCGAATCGTATGCCCATTGCTGTCCCTGAAGTTTGTAAATATGTTTTACCATTAAATGTGAAATCGTTTCGACTAAGACAAATCTCTAAAAGCTGTAGAATTGCATCGTCGGGTCTGTTTGGATCTGGGTTTCTATTTAAAAGCTTTACGAACTGCCGTTAAACCAGCAGTGTTATCGATATTGGTATACATAGAAGAAACGTCGATAGAAATTAAAATAGCATTAGAGGGAACTCGAAGATTTTTTTATTTTATTGACAAAATCGGTTGTGTCTTTAAGGTAGGCGCGATGTTGACATGCTAGAGGTAGTAAGAAATGATCAATGTATTCTGACACTGCATATGACTCACTACCACAGTCAGATATAATCGGGCGGCCTTTAGGGATTTTATTCGAGATAAACCACTC
>NW_008709190.1:1412426-1467324 GCF_000327385.1 Lottia gigantea
CGAATGACACAACATGAACCTTTGTACTCTTTTTATAATAATGCTATCGTCTTTCTTAAGTAAGTTTAACGCTTCACGTTCCACTCGTGTGAGATTAGGCTTTTCGTGTGTTATGGAAAGGTTCACTATTTGGCTATTCATACTCGCAAATGCTTTCAATATTTCAGGATGGATGGCGGCCTGAGGGGGTGTCCACGTGGATTTAGGAATAAACATTGTTCTAGCACCACGTGGGGGGTGGTTTCGAAAAAAATATTTGCAGCTAAGATTTCGTTGAAATCGTTCAATGGATGGTCGGAGATAATTCAAGTTAGCTATCTTTGTTGTGGGAATAAATTTAAGTCCACGGTCTAAAATTGAATGCTGAAGGGGTGTGAGAATTTTGCGGCTCAAGTTAACTACAGTTTGGCCTAGCGGTGGCCTCTCAGTATTTTTATCCCCAGTAATTAGTTTAAAGACTCAAAACAGTCCAAAATGGCGGCTTAACATCCATGCATAAAATAACAAGGTTATATATTAGGTTTTAGTTTGCTTTTCATAAAATTCATCAAAAGCCGGTGTCTTCTCACAAAAGAATTATTTCTTAAGACCTTCTTAATGGTTTTCTTGACAATAGCATGATAGATTTCTAAACTATAGACTAATGGATCTGATTTACCACCAGGCATTAAACCCAAATTAGAATTACGATGATGTTAGAATATATAGGTCTATATATAAATTTTCTTAAGTTTTCATATAATCCTTAGTTCTTTATTTTCAAAAATTCTATTTACAATATTATGCATTTCATGGAAGTTTATAACTTTTAGATTTTATAGATTTTACAGTAATCTATAGTTAGGTTTTTATCCTTTACATCAATATGTTTATAATCAACATTTTACAGTCATCTTAGTTAGATTTATATCCTTTACACCAATGTTTATAATCAACATTTTACAGTAATCTTAGTAATGTATATCCTTTACATCAATCTGTTTATAATCAACATTTTACAGTCATCTTAGTAAGGTTTATATCTTTTACATCAATCTGTTTATAATCAACATTTTACAGTAATCTTATTAGGTTTATACTTTTTACACTAATCTGTTTATAATCAACATTTTACATTAATCTTAAAATATCTGAAATTGTCCGAATTTCTAACCTTTGAGATTTTTGCTTTCAGGGTTGTCCCTCTGTCTACCCCCTATGCCCCCTCCACTTTGGCTTCGCCACTGGCAACGCTCTGTTAATAATCAACATAATACAGTCATCTTCTTTAGGATTCGGATAGAAGTGGATTGAATGGAAACTACCGTTTAGAGTGAAAAGCAAATTTACTCATACTTGGCCGATAACCGATAAATCTATAGACAAAGTAATCATTATCCATACACTAAAAATATTCTTCAATAATATTCTGGTGAATATAATCTACTCTTGTGAGCCAAGTTTGAGAATTAAAATTTTATTTTTGTTCTAAAAAGGTAGCATTTCTTTAAAATCAATATTTTAATGATCAATATTATATTCTAAGTTCCTTAGTACATATTAATCTGAAAAGTCCATTATCATTTTATAATAGTTCTGGGTGAATAAAACAATTGCTGGAATTATTATAATTTACATAGGCTTTGACTAGCTTGGCAGGTAAGCATGTCTATGTAATAATTTTAGTGATAATTAAGTTTCATTACGTCTGTCATCTCACAAAACTTTTTGATTTCTTTGCATTGTAAAGATGAAAATCGGAAAACGTATAGAGCAAATGTTTTGATCCGACCCTTCTGCTTATAGTCTGCCGATCTGCAAATCAAATAAAATTGCATATTTTTCGTGAGATTTTTGGCAAGATCGTCCTCAAGTCTATAACTGGAACATTTTAAATTTCGACCTAATTTTTCTAAAATTTGATTTGCTAAAACTGAAATTTGGTGTGATACATTGCTAATTTTAATTGAACCGTATTATATAGTAAATTTAGTAATTTTTTTATACGCCCACATCTCTCTATGTGGACGTATATTGTCGGCACCCCTGTCGGTCCGTCCGTCCGTCGGTCCGTCCGTCCGTCAACATTTGCTTGTAAACGCTCTAAAAACTAGATTTTTTGATGGAATCAAATGAAATTCGGTATGTGTATACATATTCATAAAACGAAGATCAAGTTCGAATTTGAGCTATTTTCGACCGTAAGAAGCAGAGTTATTGCCCTTGCCCCAAAATCTTTATTATTTACCATTCGCATGCCGTGGTGGGCGTATATGGCTGTGGTCCCCTATCTTTTTTATTTTTCAGGTAATATGAAGTTAATAAGTGAAGTGTTGTGTGTTTTTATTTTGTCACTGGTACATTTATGCTCGTCAAACCAATTGACAGGCCATTATTTCAAAATATACCGCAGAGATAAACTTATACAAAAGTTTTATGAAAAAAGTGTTAAAAGGTCGAAACTAGAGTGTGATTTAGTTTGTTCGAGTACGACTGGATGTTTTGCGTTTGGATTCCATAAAATAAGAAAAGATTGTTTCCTTTATGATCATTTTCCTGCAGATTGTGAAAACGTTTCTCAGGACAGTGGTATGTTACTCTTTATACCCAAAGAAGAAAGTAAGTAGTATTTACAGTGTATGTAATCTTCCGAAAGCCTGCGAGTACTCGGACAGTTCGACAGCTCACTTTAAGACTTGATATTCGCAAATTTGAAATCGCGTTAGTAGCAATAAAAATTTGGAATGTTCTTATTAGGTATGATGAAACGAAACAAGAAATAAATGTTGTCATTTTTCAATATTCACGGTAACCTAAGTTAAAATTGCCAAATTGTAGAGAATTGTATATTCTACTTATTTTACGTGTTTTTAGGGCGTTAACAGCCAGTTTTACTATAATTAGTTTAAACTGCTTAATATTATCTAATAAGCAATTGGTAAACCTATGATTTTTAACTTTATTTAAATACGAATAAATTTTATATCTAAGAAACCTTGTGTAATATACAACGTTTTCATCTAAAAACATACATAGTTGAGTTAAAGTTGACAAAAAAGCAAGGTATCCCTTCTTCTTTAGACTATTTATGTCTAGTTCTTCGTATGTCTCAAATTTTAATAGTAAAACGTCCATGTGGAAGCAAACATTGCTATGTTGGCATGAGTTATCTTGTCTGACAAGCTAATTATTACACGAGCCTCTGTGTGTAATTTTTATTTCTATCTATTCAGATAAAGAAAATGTAGCCATAGGAAAGCCAACAGGGATATCTACTATAAAACACAATATGCCGTCATGCAGAGCCGTGGATGGTGATTTTACGACCTTTTTTCATACTCATAAAGTAACTTTCTCTTGGTGGTGCGTGGATTTATTGAAATATTATGATTTTACAAAGATCACCATTTATAACAGAGACGATCCAAGTACGTTCTTTTTTATAGATAAAGTCATTTTTAATTCGCAAAGTTTTTTCTGAATGTAGGTAAATCTGTCACAAAGTAAAACAGTTACGGTGGTAAATTGGTCACTGTCGTCATGAAGTTGTGAAACAAACTTCTGTGCCTATAACACAAGCATAGCCTAATAAGTGAATAGCTAAACAAGATCTGTATACAAATAGAAAGTCTTCTAGTATCCAACATTATTTTACAACTTGTTCGTGACCAATTTACCATGAGGCCGATTTGTTTTGTGACTAATTTACCCTGCGACCGATTTACCTGAATTCAGACAATATTTTGCAAGTACCAATTTGTAGTATGCATAAGAAATTGTTTCTTTCCACAGCAATACACATGTATATGTTTAATTTTTCTTTAAAAGTTTAGCCTTATAAATCAAATTAGTTTTACAAATGTTTAATGCATCTGTTCAAAGACTTTTTTCTTTTTTAGATACGGAACCTAATAGAATAAAAACTTTTGAAATTGGATTTAAAAACGAAGGAAGCTGTAACAATGCAACCTATCTGGCAGCTACTTGGTGTTATAAAGACGACCAACAAGTTCAAACAGTTTACCATATAACCGGATGTAACATGTCACCAATCCAACCTTTTGGTTCCCGCTTCATCTTTGTCAAGTTAGAAAGAGTTCCAATATATCCTTTACATTTTCGGGAGATGATTGTTTCAGTTTCTTAACTATATTCCAATCAAGCGGTTGCGCCTGTGGGGGCCAAGTGAGTGAGGAGGGTTGACATTGTACCCCCATTTCCTTTCCGAGAATATGATTTTTTACCCTTTCCCCAGATATGAGTCCAAATGCATCAAATCAATTTTATTTTTCCGAGTCAAAACCTCCTCAGAACCTCCTTGGTGGGTTTCAGGCTAAGTGACTCCCTTTTTGGACTCTCAATCCTTACATTAACCCCATAAAGTCAGTCTGTGCCCTTATTTGCACCCCCAGTTTCAGATGGTGGGCGCCGCCACTGATTCCTTCAAGAGAAATGGGTGCAACTATATTGTTGTTTTGATTATTTGTAACTGTTTAAATCACGAGAGACTATGTTATACTGGACTACATGTATTTCTACAATCTAAAATTGTAGATATAATATATTATATTATATTGCAATTATCTTTTAAGTGTTTACGAACTAATTCTAACGTTACCATTACATGTGGAATATACATCAAATTTATGCCCCCTGCAACGCTGGGATTTTGTGACGCGAACAAATGGTGCATAATTCAGTGACTATTGCTATTCTCGGAATACACCTTTTGTTCGCGTCAAAAAATCCCAGCTTTGGAGAGGGCGGAAATTTGATTGGCTGGCAGTATTATCAAACTGACCAGTGTTCAACAGGCCTGTCGTTAGACCCTAAAGAATTAAAGTGGTTGGATTTTAAAAAAAACACTAATAAAAACGAAATTAAAGTTTGGTCTAGTTTTAATTTGACTGGTTTATAATTCTTTCCAAATATCTCTATATATATTTATAATTTTATTATTATATTATATGTAATATTTTTAATGTTTGTATAATTGTATAATGTTTCTATAATTGTATAATGTTTGTATAATTATATAATGTTTATGTAATTGTATAATGTTTGTATAATTGTATAATGTTTGTATAATTGTATAATGTTTGTATGATTATGTATTGAGACTGCTAATTAATTTATATATTATTAAATTATTTATCTATATCTTCATTATTTACCGTTTGTGATCTATTTAAAGGAACAAGTGGGCCATTTTGGGGGTTGATTTTAGTCTTGATTATAATGCAAATAGTCTTCAGAAGTACTAGAAATATACTAAAATCACATAATTCCTTTAAAAGTACTTCAAACTTAGGAAATTTTACTCACTATTTCTATATATGTCTTTTCTTTATATCACAGAGTAACTTAAATTGACGAGTCGTCGTTTTAACATTCAAACGCAGATAATTTTGGACAAACATGGATTTGAAGGCTCGAATTTCGACGGTGATCTGTGAATACTATTACTGATTACCACAGTTTCTGAGACTGAAGTATGATTCGTCCAAAAATGGCCTGCCTGTCCCTTTAACTATATCTATTTATATTTGATATGTAATCTTCATTTTTAGATGAATAAAAGAGTATAAATCAGTAATCTTAGTAAAGTTTATATCATTTACATCATCTGTTTATAATCAACATTTTACAGTAATCTTAGTAAAGTTTATATCCTTTAAATCAATGTGTTTATAATCAACATTTTACAGTAATCTTAGTTAGGTTAATATCCTTTACATCAATCTGTTTATAATCAACATTTTACAATCATCTTAGTTAGGTTTATATCCTTCACATCAATCTCTTTATAATCAACATTTTACAGTAATCTTAGTTAGGTTTATATTCTTCACATCAACGTTTATAATCAACATTTTACAGTCAGCTTAGTTACGTTTATATTCTTTACATCAATCTGTTTATAATCAACATTTTACAGTCATCTTAGTTAGATTTATAGTCTTTACATCAATCTGTTTATAATTAACATTTTACAGTCATCTTAGTTAGATTTATATTCTTTACATCAATCTGTTTATAATTAACATTTTACAGTCATCTTAGTTAGATTTATATTCTTTACATCGATCTGTTTATAATTAACATTTTATAGTAATCTTAGTTAGGTTTATATTCTTTACATCAGTCTGTTTATAATCAACATTTTACAGTTATCTTAGTTAGGTTTATATTCTATACATCAATCTGTTTATAATCAACATTTTACAGTCAGCTTAGTTACGTTTATATTCTTTACATCAATCTGTTTATAATCAACATTTTACAGTCATCTTAGTTAGATTTATAGTCTTTACATCAATCTGTTTATAATTAACATTTTACAGTCATCTTAGTTAGATTTATATTCTTTACATCAATCTGTTTATAATTAACATTTTATAGTAATCTTAGTTAGATTTATATTCTTTACATCAATCTGTTTATAATTAACATTTTACAGTCATCTTAGTTAGGTTTATATTCTATACATCAATCTGTTTATAATTAACATTTTATAGTAATCTTAGTTAGGTTTATATTCTTTACATCAATCTGTTTATAATTAACATTTTACAGTTATCTTAGTTAGGTTTATATTCTATACATCAATCTGTTTATAATCAACATTTTACAGTCATCTTAGTTAGGTTTATATTCTTTACATCAATCTGTTTATAATTAACATTTTATAGTAATCTTAGTTAGGTTTATATCATTTACATCAATCTGTTTATAATCAACATTTTACAGTCATCTTAGTTAGATTTATATTCTTTACATCAATCTGTTTATAATTAACATTTTATAGTAATCTTAGTTAGGTTTATATCATTTACATCAATCTGTTTATAATCAACATTTTACAGTCATCTTAGTTAGATTTTTATACTCTACATCAATCTGTTTATAATTAACATTTTACGGTAATCTTAGTTACGTTTATATCCTTAACATCAATATGATTATAATCAACATTTTACAGTAATCTTAGTTAGGTTTATATTCTATACATCAATCTGTTTATAATCAACATTTTACAGTTATCTTAGTTAGATTTATATCCTTTACATCAATATCATTATAATCAACATTTTACAATCATCTTAGTTAGGTTTATATCCTTTACATCAATCTGTTTATAATCAACATTTTACAATCGTCTTAGTTAGGTTTATATCCTTTACATCAATCTGTTTGTAATCAACATTTTACAGTAATCTTAGTAAGGTTTATATCATTTACATCAATCTGTTTATAATCAACATTTTACAATCATCTTAGTTAGGTTTATATCCTTTACATCAATCTGTTTATAATCAACATTTTACAGTCATCTTAGTTAGATTTATATTCTTTACATCAATCTGTTTATAATTAACATTTTATAGTAATCTTAGTTACGTTTATATCCTTTACATCAATTTTTTTTATAATCAACATTTTACAGTAATCTTAGTTAAGTTTATATTCTTTACATCAGTAGCCGCGCTTAGACAGCCATAAAAACTGGCCCACTTGAAGTGAACCGTACTCGGTCCGGACTCGGCCCGGTTGGCCTGTACCGTTTACACAGCACTGTTTTCAGAGGGCCAAAATCAAAAGTAGACCTGCTCTCCAGTCAGAGGAGGCGAAAAAAACACAAACATACAAAATGGCGACCGCTTTAAACAAAGCTATGATTTTGAAGTTTTTGTTGAATTTGTCTCGTTTAAAGCGCACCTTAAGAATCTCCAATTTTTTTTTTGAGACACACAGCAATCTTGTGATTATGACTGGCATCTTCCAATTGAACTTGGACGATCTCGTCACCCCAAATAGCGATCAGAGCTTCGGTCTCTTCATCACTCCATGTAGCTCCCCGTTGGCACGCATTTTAACAGTAAGTCGATCCTTTTTTGTCAAAGTTTAGCCTAGATTGTTGTTCCCGCGAATAAAGTAACAGGGTCAAGGTCATTATTGCGCATGCGCACAAGCCCCCTGCTAAACATACTAGGTCCGGACCTGGCCCGGATAAATTGTGGCTGTCTAAACGCGGCTAATGTTTATAATCAAATATAGCATATCAAATATCTGAGATTGCCCGAATTTCTGACCTATGAAATTTTTGCCCGTAAAACTTTCAGAACTGTGACGGGGTGGGGGCGCTCCCTCTGCCGCCCCTCTGCCCCTCAATATTTTAATGATCAATATTATGTTTAATTAAGTTCCTTTGTACTTATCAACATTCTGAAAAGTTCATTATCATTTTATAATAGTTCTGGGTGAATAAAACAATTATTATAATTTACATAGGCTTTGACTAGCTTGGCAGGTAAGCATATCTATGTAATAATTTTAGTTATAATTAAGTTTCATTACGTCTGTCATCTCACAAAACTTTTTGATTTGTTTGCATTGTAAAGATGAAAATCGGAAAACGTAGAGCGAATGGCGTTTACATGGTACATGTTAAACTGCAATCTTAGTTTTTGATCCGACCCTTCTACTTATAGTGTGCTGATCTGCAAATCAAATAAAATTGCATATTTTTCGTGAGAGTTTTGGGCCAACTCTCGGTGGTCTGTCTCAAGAGCTAGAGTCGTTGGCAAGATCGTCCTCAAGTTTACAACTGGAACATTTTAAATTGCGACCTAATTTTTCTAAAATGCGAATCAAAATTTTACTTGATTTGCTGAAACTGAAATTTGGTGTGATACATTGCTAATTTTAATTGAACCGTATTATATAGTAAATTTAATACCAACTAATTTTTTTTTTTTTCAGATAATATGAAGTTAATAAGTGAAGTGTTGTGTGTTTTTATTTTGTCACTGGTACATTTATGCTCGACAAACCAATCGACAGGCCATTCTTTCAAAATATACCGCAGAGATAAACTCATACAAAAGTTTTACGAGCAAAGTGTTAAAAGGTTGAAACTAGAGTGTGCTTTAGTTTGTTCGAGTACGACTGGATGTTTTGCGTTTGGATTCCATAAAATAAGAAAGGATTTTTTCCTTTATGATCATTTTCTTAGTTAGATCTATATCCTTTCCATCAATCTGTTTATAATCAACATTTTACAGTAATCTTAGTAAAGTTTATATCCTTCACATCAACGTTTTTAATCAACATTTTACAGTAATCTTAGTTAGGTTAATATCCTTTACATCAATCTGTTTATAATCAACATTTTACAGTAATCTTAGTTACGTTAATATCCTTTACATCAATCTGTTTATAATCAACATTTTACAGTCATCTTAGTTAGGTTTATATTCTTTACGTCAGTCTGTTTATAATTAACATTTTACGGTAATCTTAGTTACGTTTATATCCTTTAAATCAATATGATTATAATCAACATTTTTCAGTTATCTTAGTTAGATCTATATCCTTTACATCAATCTGTTTATAATCAACATTTTACAGTAATCTTAGTTAATGTTGATATTAAATCTAGAAGATTTCACTAAATGCATATATACTCTTATTGACCACGTTTGATAATTTGAATTTTAGTTTCATTCTGAAAGATTGTATTTCTTTAAAATCAATATTTTTAATAATCAATATGTCCCAAGTTCTTCAACAATATTAACAATCTTAAGAGTTTATTATCACTTTAAAATAGTTCTAGCAGAAGATGGGTGTATAAAAAAAATTGCTGGAATTATTATAATTTACATAGGCTTTTACCAACTTGACAGGTAAGCATGTCTATGTAATAATTTTAGTAACAATTAAGTTTCATTACGTCTTTCCTCTCACGAAACTTTTTGAAATAGGCCCACGTACGCAACCTTTTGCCTGGTTTGCATATTTACAAACAGTGGAGGTACAGGGTGAGGGCATTTGCCTGCTAAGAAAAGTGGTTTGCATCCAAACTTTATTTTTGATAAATTTAAAAATATTATTTTATACGTTTTTTTTTACCTTATAAAAAATGTGTCTGAATGCACCAAATCATTTTCATTTTTCGGAAATTTTCTTGGGAGAACCCTCTTAGCACAGACGCTCGGCAAGAGACTTTTAATCTATAACGTCTCCACAGAGTTGCTTAATTTTTTCCTCAATGTTTATCATGTACTCATTAAAATTAAAAAAATTAAAAATCATGTACTCATTAAAATTAAAAAAATTAAAAACCAAATAGAGTTTTCTGAAACAAATAAATACATTATATTGAATATTGAAATGCTTTCAAGATACAGCCAATTTCAACAATGTCTTATATATCTGTGATTACATGGGTAAGTAACTCAAACACAAGCACAAACTCAAAACGTGATATATGTCCGTGTACGTTGATTGCGCAAAACCGTCAATGTATATTATTCATTTATTAAATGAAAACCGCGTGTTATTGGGCCAGGAAACGAAAGAGGGAAGGATAAATCGCCCACAGTAATGATGCCATAAAGGGGATTCCCAAATATTGGAACTTAGACAGCTGTCAGCCACCCGCAAACGCAAAAACCGAATCGAAGCGTAAAAAGGTATGAAGACTAACAGTGCATCTGGGAACTAATAGCGGAGACACAGGCCTGATTTTTTGGGGTAATCAATTTTACTTTTTATGAAAGCATGATAGCTTTAAGAATATTTTTGATTCATTTATGATATATTTTATTTTAGTACATTTAAAACCAACTTATTACTTTTAGTTTTCAGATAATATGAAGTTAATAAGTGAAGTGTTGTGTGTTTTTATTTTGTCACTGGTACATTTATGCTCATCAAACCAATCGACAGGCCATTATTTCAAAATATACCGCAGAGATAAACTCATAC
Source organism: Lottia gigantea (assembly GCF_000327385.1). Lineage (NCBI taxonomy): Eukaryota > Metazoa > Mollusca > Gastropoda > Lottiidae > Lottia > Lottia gigantea. Next base: position 1,423,179 of record NW_008709190.1, read on the forward strand.
AAAAGTTTTACGAACAAAGTGTTAAAAGGTCGAAACTAGATTGTGCTTTAGTTTGTTCGAGTACGACTGGATGTTTTGCGTTTGGATTCAATAAAATAAGAAAAGATTGTTTCCTCTATGATCATTTTCCTGCAGATTGTGAAAACGTTTCTGAGGACAGTGGTATGTTACTCTTTATACCACAAGAAGAAAGTAAGTATTATGTAACCAGTTGTAGCGCCAGTTGGGGTACAGGGAACGGTGGGGGTGGTGCATTTGATATACGCGCTCTTAATATTCGCTTTGTGTGCCCCTTCATGATCGGTTGTAAAAATTCACTGACAATTTTAATCGTCGTGACTGGACGAAAAAATACATCCGTCTCCCCTTCGCATTCAACCAGGACGTGTTTTAGCGCACTCCCAACCGTTTAATTAGTTTAAACTGATCAATCAGGAATTTTTTTCACCCCTTCTAATACAAATTTAAGTTGATGAAGTAGAAATATTTTATGTATAATTTACAACATTTTTAATAATAAGCTTTGCATAGGCCTACTACTGTATATATAGAAGTTCAGTTACCGGATGCAATACAAGCAAAGTATCTCTTCATCGTATGTCGCAAATTTTTATGATAAAACGTTCTTGTTGAAGCAAACATTGCTATGTTGGCATGAGTTATCTTGTCTGACAAGCTATTTATTACATGGGTCTTTGTATGAAATTTTTATTTCTTTCTATTCAGATAAAGAAAATGTAGCCATGGGAAAGCCAACGGGGATGTCAACTTTAAAACACAATATGCCGTCATGCAGAGCCGTGGATGGTGATTTTACGACCTTTTTTCATACTCATAAAGTAACTTTCTCCTGGTGGTGCGTGGATTTATTGAAATATTATGATTTTACAAAGATCACCATTTATAACAGAGACGATCCAAGTACGTTTTTTTTTTAATGTCAATAGAAAAAGTCAAAACGAGCCCTTGTAACTCGCAAGATATGTTCTGGATTTAGGTAAATTGGTTACAAAGTAAATTGGCCAGGTCACAAGCTCACAGTAATTTGGTCACGAGGTAAATTGGTAAATTGGTCACACAGTAAATTAGTCACAAATTAAATTGATCATAATTTAAATAGGTCATAAGATAAATTGGTCTAAAAAAAAATATTGTGACCAAATTACCTTGAACAGTACCTACTATCTAAAGCCTAAGAGAAAAACAGTTTGGCCTTATAAACCAAATGAATTATTGAAATTAAAGATGTATTTGTCGAATGGACTGAAAGCCTTTTTTGTTTTAGATTTTGAACCTGATAAAATAAGAAATTTTGAAATTGGATTTCAAAACGAAGGAAGCTGTAACAATGCAACCTATCTGACAGCTACTTGGTGTTATAAAGACGACCAACAAGTTCAAACAATTTACCATATAACCGAGTGTAACATGTCACCAATCCAACCTTTTGGTTCCCGCTTCATCTTTGTCAAGTTACAACAAGTTCCAACAGTACCTTTACATTTTCGAGAGATGATTGTATCAGTTTCTTAAGTGTATACCTTCCAGTGGTGGCGTTAGTAGGGGTATCCCCACCCCCTTCCCTATATAGATATTTTGTAAACCCACTTCATTTCTGCGAAATTTCCAAATATGATAATTATACTCCCCAAACTCCCAGATCATAACCTCCCTGGCAACCTTAAAGTTCATTCCCGACAGTAACTCCCATTAAGTCAAAATCAATATGTTTATCTGGGTGCAGCTGTTTGTTAAATACCAACCGATGAATATTGTTATTGTAATCAGTCAATAAATTGATGTTTATTTCACTACATGCGAAGTCATTTACCGGGATTGGGCATAAGTGATGTATAATGCTGGTGCAAACATTGATTTATAGAATTTACATGGGGCATCTTAAACTGCACCATTTGAAGGATCAAACTGTTCAATCACACATTATTTCCTCATCATGTCCACCTGATGTATTACAAGGTCACAATGACAAAAGCTTTACAGCGGACATGGACAGGTTCGACATTTTCAGTGGTTGATTTGGGTCTTGAATATATATAAATAGTCTTCAGAAGTATGAGAAATGTACAACAATGGCATAATTATTTCAAAAATATCTCAAACTAGAAGTTTCACTTTCATGTCTTTTCTAGTCTCCAGAAAAGACGAGTCGTCATTTTAACTTTAACGAAGATAATTCCGGACATGGATTTGAAGGTTTGAATTTCCACGGTCAAACATGGACACACAAAACGGACGGTGAATCTGTCCTTTTAACACAATGTGTCGTTGATAGTGGCCTTGAAAGTTTGGGAACTGGGGAGATTTACTTCCAAAATGTGCAGAACCACTCAGTTATGCACATGGATGGAAAGAATTACCTGCATGACTTACATGGAATTTATACAGATGGGTATTCGAGTAGGCCTACTTAAGCTAACCCTGATCCAAGTACTTATTTGATAAATAAGATATTTTTTGTAAACTTATTCTTCGACTCTTTCATCGAATCAATGATTTAGTAGGCTACAAAGCTAACAACTATACCAAATACCCATTAAAAATAGTATTGATATACCGGTAATTGAAAATATCCAATGACCCAAAACTGAAATAAATGGATTAATAAATAATAGAACTTAGACAAAATATCAAGTATTATATCTTGTTAATTTGATCAAGTCTACCGTGAACAAGGATTTCGTTAAATTTCTATAACTTTTTTGTATAAAATAGTTGGAATTTATTTTGCAGGTCGGAAAAATGCGTTTAGCAATCCAAGAAACTTAGTAAGTAATATTTTATAGCGTGACAAATGGTAAAATCTGTGAATTATATTGAATATTTAATCCAGATGCGGAGAAACGGTTTTTAACGAATTGATCATTATATAGTCTTAATGACTTGGGGTTGATTTATTCTTCAAAAATCGATTCGTGTCATTTTTATATCACTAGGTGGAGTTAAAATGATTTTCAGTGGTCTTATCTAGATGGGGGTGATATTGAATCGATAGCCGTTTATTGGCTCCCTTACATAGTTTTATGTCTCCCTATCATTATGTATGCTGCCCAAAAAGGGCGAACAATACAATAAATATCTATCTATCTACACATAGCATAGAACAATTGACATTAAGTATCTATATCTTTTTGATTTCGTACAAAGACACTGTAAATGAATCAATCTTTACTGAATTTAAGAAGAATTTGCTGGATCTTAAGCCTAATGCTCACTTGCTGGGCCCACCACCCACAGACTCTTGCCTAACGACGGACTGATTATAATATATTATGTTCTAAACAATGATGTACGGTGAATTAAGAGAAAGATATAGAATTATAATTTATGATGTTTTAGATAGATATTTATTGTATTGTTCACCCTTTTTTTAGTTTTGCAATCCAAGAAACTTAGCATATATTATATGAGGTAATATTTTATAGCGTGACAAAATGGTAAAATCTGTGAATTATATTATTATGTATTTTTCGTTCATATCGTTTATTATGTTTATTTTGTATTATTAAAATAGATAGAATCATATGTTCTTGGTATCGTACCACTGGTACGGTTATAACGACCTGATGGTACTTACAAAGTATCTGGTCATTCGATTCGTACCATTAGAGGAGACAAAATAATCTGCATTTATTCTACTTTCGACAACTCTACAATCCCAAATGGTATTCCAATGTCGAGTCTAATGCACCACTTATCTTATGAGACAATACGGAAAGCCCAGAGCCCAATTCTTTGAAAATCTCAGCGTTAGACGCTAAGGTGGTACGATAACAGCAACTCTACCCTATAAGGTGAATTAAGAGAACTATATATATATATATAAGCTAGGCTTACACATAATAATGTATCATGTTTTAAACATTAATATAGGGTGAATGAAGAGAGCGATATATTCACCTTAATAATGTATCATGTTCTAAACAATATCAACAATATGTGGTAGAAAAGAGAGCGGTATCACCCGATAATATAGGGCCTATCATGATTTGGAGGATGATATAGACCCAGTAGTAGTGAGAAATTCCCAAATAATGTTAAATGTCCAAAATGTAGGCTAAATTTATAAAATAATGCTTTACTCGTATTTTAAACATTGCATATGCTACAGTATTTTTTTTTAATGCTGTTGGTTAGGTCTAGGCTATCACTAAATATAAATGTGTCGTCGTTGGCAGAATGATCACGTTTACCAAAAATAGCTAAGGACACTAAAAGTGGGTGATATAAGGGAGGCAACTCCATTCAACCCGGCGAAGTAGTCACGTGATAATACAACATGGCGGACAACACAGCACCACCCCCATTTGACGATGAAGAAGAACAAAAAGACGATGAAGACCTATTTGCGGATGCAAACGAGGTGAGATTATAATAATTTTGTGATCCAACGTTCAGTGTAGGTTTCAATCCCAAATTCGTGCTATTTTTATTTAATATTGCTATGGAAATTTCGTATAGAAATCGGACAACTGTGGCTATTTCAATTTAGTTGACAGTTTTCAGTGTTGAATATTTTTGAGTCATGATTGATTTTGTCAGTCCTATTATTAGAATTGATAAATGGTCATTAGGATATCAAAAGATGAAAAGTTTCGAAAAGTTTTTGTTGCTACCCAGATGTAGCAATGGACAGAATTCTGTTTGTCTGCTTTACTGGTAAAGTTATAACATATTTAGTTAAAATCAAAAAGAGACCTGTACCGGTACCACAAATATAATACAGTGGTGTAACCTATTTTCGTGGATATAAGGATTCAACTCCGAATTACTTTGAAGTTAAAAAAACGTAATTTTTATTTATGTCTTAGGTGTTTCCTCAGATAATCTACCAAATAATTAAAATCGGTTTATTTCGATTTTCTTTATGAATCCTTCACTTTGACCCATATTTCATGAGCAACCAACTCAGCAACGGCGGCAGAATGCGTCACCTATTTTCGGGTACAATGTTTGATCTATAAATAAGTCGAGAAAAACACGTTGTATGGATACCGGGTGGTATAATTAATTTCTCTTAGTATTTATCTTTAATATCAATTCATTATAACTAATGACTATTCCTTCAAAGAACCATGATTTAAAAAAAAAATTATGACTGACAAAATAAGATACGTAGCGTGATTTATTGCTAAAAGTCACTGAAACAACATAAGAATATGGTCCACTTTGTGTTCCATAGAAATTTTCTGCTTACACGGAATCCGCTAGTTGATCACGTGACTTCATTCGTTGGACTACATTCTAGCAGACGACACTTGGAATTCCGATTTCCGCTTGGGATTGTAAGGAAATTCGGCCGATAAAAAATGGTGACGTTTGGTAATAATTGAAATCCGCCATTTTGTATTTGTCAAAGTATACATTAATACATTTTACCTTTCTTGAAACTATTGGATTCATTCTACTAGCTGATATTGTAGAGAAAACCCATGTTTATCAAAACAAACTAATGCGGAGGTTGCGCAAGGTCGCTCATGTAAATTATTAATCATTTCCGGAAATCCACGAATAATAGGTTTCCACGAAATTAGGTTACTTGACTGTACATACTACCTAAATTGATATTTCTTGATATCTAGTTTTGAAATTATCAAAAGGTATGACTTGAAAATTGTTTGGGTGAAGCTGAAATAATTTAAAGTTCTTCAATGTCACATTAAAAGGATTGTTTCCTCATGTGGGTGTTATTTTCCATAGAATTACTCATAATTTCATATAACTTTCTAGATATTTCCTTGTTATAGGGTTTATTTAAGCTATCTATCCATAAAGCATTTTTTAAAATAATAATCTTTTATGTATCATGTTTTCCTACAATTCATTAAATATTCCATGAATGTAAAGAATATCATTACACTGAGGCCATTATTATCATTATCAGGCCCTGTGCACTTTAAAGAGCCCTCAACGGTTGAAAATCTATAAAAATTAGTGCTTTCCTGGCAAGGGTTCCCCCATTGCACACTGCTTGGCATGCCTTAATTCATAAGAATGTAATGGTATATTTGGGTTATTTTCAAGAGAACCAAATGCTTGATTTTCCAAAACTGTGTTAATTACTTTGTTACTTTTTGTTTGAAACTTTTATGTATCAAGCAATTTTGAGTGTGAAAATTGGAATTTTTCTTATAGTTTCTATGTCATATATAAATTTACAGAATATTTGTAATGTCTGACCAAAAAGGATATAATGACATTCAGATATTTGACCTGGAATCCATTGTGAATAGGCTTACCTACCTTCATTTGATTTTCATTAATTTGAAATTTTGTAGTCCACTCAGAAGAAGACTGTTGCCACACCAGCCGAGATAAAGTTAAATGATGATGATGATTCTGATAAAGAAGAAAAGAAAGCAGACGACAATCCACCAGCTGCAGAAATAGATTTGAATGATGAAAGTGAACTGGAAAAAGATGATGACTTGTTTGGAGGTACCATTTTCTTTGATCAATTTCTAACTTTCCCTACCATATTCTAAGCGAAGTAACCTACCCAATCCAGAAAATTTACAAAATGCATTGCATTTATTAAAAATTAGTTGAATTATTTTAAAGGGAAACTTTCAAATACCAGTAAGCTTATGCCTTGAAAGACATAGTTCACCATAGTTTTCTGGGGGATGATTTTGATAACTCAGTTGAACTAGACCAGCACGAAAATTGCATAATCCCTTCAAATATACTTAAAACTAGGAAATTCAATTTCTATTTCTACAAGGGAGTCTTATGAAAAGACCTGTCTTCATTTTAACTTTCGAACGTGGATGTTTCCAAACACACATGAACTTAAAGGCTGAAATTTCAACAGTAAACTGCAAATGTTCATTAGTATTGATTAGCTGAGCTAAAAAGAAAATGTTTATCTCGTGCAGGAAAAAGTTCGGAGGTGGCTCTTGATTCTGATAGCGAGTCGAAACCAGCAGACACCAGCAGTTCCTCCAATACAATTATACAACCTATTATAGAAGCACCAAATTTAGTTAGTGGTAGTGTTGATAAACCTCAAATAAAAGTAACACAATCTTCAACCTCATCCTCTAAAACGGAATCTAGAACTACTAATTCTCATGATGAGGTAAGAATATTTTTCTTAGAAATGATTTTTTTGTTTTTGTTGGCTCATTGATGTGGTATATTTTTATTTTGATCTTAAGCATGCTGTGAAAGCACAGGCATGTAGACATAACCTCAATTGAGATAAATATAAATGAAATTATATATTACCACCTAAAATTCCCCCAATTCTAGAAGTATTTGAAATATTACTTAGCTTTGATTTCTACATTTTTAGTTTCATCTTGAAATACACTAGAGAAGTGGTTCCCAACCTTTCTCAGCCCCATCCCCCCTGGAGCAATCACCTGGACCTTTCATACCCTCAAAAAATTGTTGCATCCACATTTTTAGCATGTGTTGATGTGAGTTGCTCTCTCAATTTAAAATAAATTCTTCTCCTACACCAGTTGGCCACACCCCTGACACCCTAGTTCCACACCCCCAGAGAACCTTTATTTTGTTCCATTTACCAGCTGTCAATTATTTTACTCTCAGATCGAAGTAGAAGATGATGAATACTCTATAACTATTAAAGTAACTGATCCCCATAAAGTAGGTGATGGTATGTCAGCATATATAGCATATAAAGTTTTAACTAGAGTAAGTATACAATTTTAATATTTGATTGGCTTCATCTGTCATTTACCTTGAAATCTTCTGAAAGTCATTCTGCTGTTGGTTCTCTTCCCCTCCCATCTATCCATGCTACCGATTTGAATTCCTCTATGATGGAATAACAACTTTTGAACTATGTGAAAGACAAAACATCCTGAACTCAATCTGTAGCAAGTTGGATTGTTGTCTGTCAGACTGTCATAGGTTTGAATCCAAGGCCAGTACTCTTGAGAGTTGGTCGCCCCTAATACTAATCTGTTGGTCTTTCATATATATATTTTAGGGCATAAATGATGATCAGGTGCTATGAATGAGGATCATTTCCCCTAATAAATCCTTCTATGCCAAAGCTTATATATTTTGATTGTTAGTTAATTCAGGAAAAATTCTCCATTTTCAGACAACAATTCCAGCATTCCGTAAAGCAGAATTAATGGTTATAAGAAGATTTAGTGACTTTCTAGGTATTCATTCAAAATTGGCTGATAAACATGTCCATTTAGGTATTGTTGTTCCTGCTGCACCAGAAAAAAGTGTGCTAGGTAAGTTTAGTTATTTTATCCTACATATATATTAACATTTAAAATGTACATTTTTTGGTAATTAGATGTGTCCAGAAGCACAACTCAACACATGCTTCCATTTGTCTGCACTTGGAATTCACAAGGGAAGAAAATTACGTCAGTGTAAAAGGAAGACCAAGAAGTATTAGGTCAGAAAACAAAAGAGAAGAGAAGAAACCCTTCAAAATAAGATCCCACTATTTTGTCACCTTGCCATCTGTTCGTAGCTGTTTGCAAACGCAAAAAATTGCTCACTGAGTCGTCCATTAGGCTTATGTGAGCACAAAATTGGATTTGCTTAGGGTTTGGTTAGGATTTGCTCTGATAATAGGTTAACAGTAATAACTTCATTCCATTTATTCCAGGAATGACCAAAGTTAAAATGTCAAAGGAAGAATCTGGTTCTGCTGAATTTATAGAAAAACGAAGAGCTTCGTTAGAAAGGTAAGGCTGATAGGCTCATATTGCTGATAATGTAATTTTCTTTCATTTGAGCTTTCTGCTTAGTATTTAGGCACTGAGATGCTTGATTTTGGAAATTAAATATGATTTGGAAATGATTAAAGCCCATGTGCATCAAAGGGAGTTCGATTTGGGTTTTGAATATATGAAAATAGTCTTCAGAAGTACATGACTATCCCTTCAAAAATAACCTTAAACTAGGAATTTCACTTTCTATTTCTATATATGTCTTTTCTATATGTAACAGAGTCTCAAGAAAAGACGAGTCATAATTTTAATTCTCAAACTGGGATAATTCTGGATACATATGTATAGGAAGGCTCAAATTTCGATGGTAAGCTGTGAACACCATTACCGATTAGCTTAGCTAAAAAATTCTATGTTTCTGAGACAAAGATATGATGAACCTCTCACTTTAATGTTCTAGTTTAATATTTAACAGAGGAATGACATGAAACATTCTGTTTAAGGTTTTTAAATAGAACAGCTCAACATCCTGTGTTGAGGAATGATCCTGATTTCCGTGAGTTTCTAGAGAGAGAAGATTTACCTAGATCTACTAGTACATCAGCTCTTAGTGGTGCTGGTGTTATCCGTCTGTTCCATAAAGTTGGTGATGCAATGGAGAAGATTACATTCAAGATGGATGAGTCAGATGAGGTAGGTTCATGGTTTTTTTTTTTTATTTTAAGAAAGTCCTGAAAGACATTTCGATGAATAAAAATCAATTTTCATATTTTCAACATTGCTTGTGTCTGCAAGAGTTTTTGAATTTAGTCTTAATTTAATTTTTGGGTCTTGATATATTTGAGGTAACCAATCTCATAAAAAAATATTTATCAAATGAGTTCACTTATGTTATTTTCCAAGCCTTTAAGCAATGGTAGTAACATAAATTTCACATTGTGTTAACATGTGTTCATAATTACTGACACATGAACACAAGGTCAAGTAGTATATTAAATATGTTATGATAATGGTATTAATTAATTGTGTTATCAATCTTGATTTGATAATTGATTTTTATTTGTTGAACTTTTGTATTCAAATGGACATTATTTTTTGTTGTATTAGACAATCTTTCATACCATGCATGTACACAAATGTGATGCAAACAAGCTACTTGTTGCAGGGGCTTCAAGCTATTTGCTAATTTTTAAGTCAAACGCTGTTTGTAGGAAACTTAAGTTATGTTTTTACCTAATTCATACAAATTTGCACTTTCCAACCTTCGTAAAAGAAACCTGAATTTTGATTTTCTGAACCACTTTTCAGAATGTGATTCTGACGTGCGAGTTTATATACCATAAAATAACCAAAATTTGATATTGCTGTATTCATGCTAATAAGAAAAAAATATATCCATTCAAATTAAAGGGATTGTAAAGAAGTTTTCCTAAAATTTTGTGTGTATTGGGGAGACTGATGTCATCAATTGACACCATTCCAGTTTTCAATCAGATGTCTGTGGTTCTTGCAATTCCACTGAAACTAAGTTTTTAATGTCATCACTAAACTCCAAATATGCTTTATCACAAAAGATTTTTAGCGATTTGTGAAATCACTAAACACTTGGTTTTAGTGGAATTGCAGGAACCACAGATGTCGGATTTGAAACTGGAATGTTGTTAATTGATGCTATCAATGTCCCCGATACACATAAAAGTTTTATAAAATCTCCTTACAATCCCTTATTTATAGAAGTTCGATATTCATTCTAAAAAGCTATTTGGTATATCTACTGGCATGACTGAAACTGACAAAATTTTCACATCAACAACTAATATTTTCAATCTGATCAAAATTATACTCTAGATATTTTGTTTTGCATATTTTCTGTGGGTTATTTTAATCATACTGCGTGTTTGGTCAGCAAAAATTATCAAATCATTTGAAAGCATCGCCATGGTCATTCTGAATGTAAAGAAATTTGTTGTAAGATAAGATGCCCTAAGCTAAACATGGTGGATCGGAGAGCAATTGCCTCGAAAAATAACTTGATTATTAGACACTAAGTTGAAGAAGGTAATCTTCACAATGATGATAAGGTGACTAAGGCCTGTTTATGTATGGCGGACCAGACGAGCTAGGTGAGATGTCCTGGTTTGCCGGGTATCTTGGGTCTGACGTCATGTACGTATTTACTGACACATATATAAAGCGGGCCAACCTGAGTATCCAAGTTCCTCATTAAGTAGACAGGAAAGCCCAGCTATCAGGGTCAAACCAGTATGCATATAAGCCACAGCGCATCCTCCTGGAAATAAAATCCCAAGCCAGCACTCACATAACGAAAGGCAAATATTTCAACCTGGGTAACTAAGCTAGCTCTGGTTACAAGGATGGTCTGTTACATATGACCAGGCCCTAAAGCATGAAATATAAGTTATACATAGTAAAGATTATATAAAAAGAAAATATAAGCTATATATGATGTTTAGGTTATCTATTATGATCCTAATTTTTTATTTTATCAGTGCTTTTTCTATAGCTGAGCATTACTTAAAGAGCTGAGTTTTTAACCTAAGCAATATCAATGTTTTACGCTATATTTTGAAAACAAAAACGGGGTCAAAAATAGGATTGGTGAATAAACCCACATATGAATGCAACAAAATATCTAGAAATGTATTTTAGTCAGACTGTCAATATTTCTTTCTGAATCATAACTTCATTCTCATCAAATCATCTCTTCATCTGCCCATTTTCTGCCCTTTTTGCTGCCAGTGGGTAGGAATTTACCTACATACTTATTTCTGTTCAATTGTCCCGCGATCTCCTTCTGAACAGTGGGAAAATGAAATGGAGGTATGTTTGAATGTGTCTGTTGTCTTCTTTACATATTGTTTTATTCAATCCCTTTGTTATGCTTTTATAGGGGGCGCTCAATTGGTGGGGTTTTTGCACAATCAGAAATCTTGAAACAGGGTTCAGAACGCGTTCCTCTTGAGCTGAAAAAATAGGTGTAGACAGAATTAAAAACGGCAGAGTGAAGATTAGAAGAGAAAATTTTGAATGTGACATATGTGTACCGTTCGATTGAAGCCCAAATTAGAACATCTGCCTGTTCAGCACTAACCAATCGAGCGCCACCTATGTTTGAATTGCTTTGAATACCCTTATGTAAGTTGTTTATAGATGTAGGTATGGGCTTGATCTAATTAACAGGCAATCAATATGTACAGCTCAATGAGATGTCTTAATTTTGATCTTTGACACTTTAGAAAACATGTTGAAATCGTTTCTACTTACAGAGATAGGTGTGGCATTTTTGGGGGTTGATAATTGGTCATGAATATATGTAAATAGTCTTCAGTTTTACTAGAAATGTACGAAATCACATAATTCCTTTAAAAATACTTTTTACTAGGAATTTTACTCGCTATTTCTATAAATATCTTTTCTATATATCACAGAGTATCTTAAATGACGAGTCGTTTATCAAACGCAGATTATTCTGGACACACATGTCGCATCTGTCCCTTTAAGGCAGTTATAAATTAATTCTTATATAAAAGAACTTCAAAAATGCATAGAAATGTAGTGTGAAAGTCATATTAATATGACTAGTTATACTAGTCCTTAGATAGACAATTCATTTGAGCTTCATTTATTTTGAGCTTCGCTTGAATCAGAGGCCTGAGTGTAGTATTTGGCCTTCAGTTAGTCATAGTTTGTTATTGATTTTTCCCTATCATGTTGTACAAGTCTTGAAATTGTGTTTTGAAGAGATTGTAATGAATTCTTCTATTGTTTGGTTTGCTCTCCCACCCCCAGTAATATGAGAAATTTTGTGTTTGAGACACAGATAGACATAATTAAAATTCGATTACAATTCGTATCTTTTTTGTTTTGTGATATTTTTAGTCTGAAAGGTAATCTAGCAAGTTTTTTAACAAAGGTTGTCCCAAAGGTAATATATCTAACCAATCATTCTGACCAATTCGTGATGAACGAAGGAATTGTGGGATATCGAAACCCAAATTAGATCAATAAGATAGCCTCTTTGAGTCTTACTATCCCACAATTCCTTATTTTCATGAAACAAGTTGTAAATGGCATGCTTTGATTGGTTAAAACTAACATCATTTGGACAGACCTGTAGTAGAAAACTATTTAGATTCCACTGTGGACTAAAAATGTCTGAGAAAACAAAAAAGATGAGAAATGGTAATTTATTTTTAACAAGATAGTAAAGAGGTTTCTAAATGTTGTACGTGTATCAGAGACACTGATATCATCAATTTGCACCATTCTAATTTTCAGTCAGATGTCTGTGGTTCCTGCAATTCCACAAAAAACAAGTGATTAATTGCAAAATATGGGGTGTATCACATAATGTCCTTCATTATAAGTGAAGTAATCAAACACTTAGTTTTAGTGGAATTGCACTAACCACAGACGTCTGATTGAAATTTGGAATTTTGTAAATTGATGGCATCAGTGTCCCTGATACACATAACAATTTTAGAAAACCTCTTTACGATCATTTTGATAAGATTGACTTATAGAAAAACCTCTTAACAATCTTTTACTAGTATGCTATATCAATTGTTATATATTTGATATCAATACAGATATAATTAAATTAGTAGGTGTATATTGTACTTAGAGCTAGATAACATTTGTGTACATGCATGATATATAATTACATAATTTATATATAGATATCATATCACTTTACAACACTTAACTCACCATTATATTATAGAAGATATATAGTCATTATAAAATTATTATTTTACTAGCTGATAGAACTCCATAGCACAATATCAAAGTTTTAAAATACATTAGTGTTATTAAAGGAATATTATTTCTTAGGATGACCAAAAAATTCATCACTGGACCTACCGTGTGTCTGATTATACAACAGAATCCCTCTATAATCCCAAAAATCCATAAAAAAAATTTTGATAAAATTACAGGTAATTATTGAAAAACGCTTAATTTTTAGAAGCTTAATGGATTTTTCGTCTATGAACATATATATCTTGGCCAAGTTTGAAACTTTTAATCTTATGTTTATTCTAAGAGGTAGTATTCCTTTAGAGTCACTAAATTTTTGCTTTATCTGCTGATAGAATTCAATTTAAATCTATCTGCTGTGCTATTTAGAATTAAAATGAGTTAAAACTCACATACAGTTCATTGTTCAAGGACAGGAGAATTTGATGCATAATCTTTGCTTAGAGCTCTATTTGCTGGTAAATGAAATAATTACTTTGCAAGATTGTTGGGATATCAAATTTTGACCATTTTGTTTAGCTTCTTAATGGCACTGAAAATCTTTCAATGACTTTGCGTTGATAGATATAAAAAGTTTTATAAGTCATATTTCTTCATCAGAATTTCAACATATTGTCCCAAATTTTGTCTGCAAATTATCCTCTGTTAAAAACAAATTTTTAAGACATAATTTGTACTCATGTTTATATTTTTATCAATGCAAAGACATTCTAAGACTTAGAGTAATATTTTGAAGCTGTTATTCCAACTCTTATGAAAATAATCTGTAAAATTTGATGGCCTTCCAATGCACTTAAAAAGAAATTAGGAATCCATATTCATTGATATTAGTTGCAGGCTGTCCATTGGTTCTAAAATTCCTTAAAAATCCAATATTTTTAGTTTTGTTATATTTGTTTAAATTCAAGGGAAAATCGTTTATAAGCCTTATTTTTTATATCATGACAAGAATTCTGTCGTGAATGGCCTCAGATGCAAGCAAAACAAACTGTATTCAATATTTTCATGGGCACATTTTTGTTACATTTCTTTAGTTTCAAATGGTCAAAAGTAATTCATATGTTTAAAATTGCTATGACTTGGATATATAATTCCTTAATTAGCCAATGTTGAAATATATTCAATGTTGAAACTATTCAATACAATGGATAGTCTGAATAATTTTATATGTTTCTGTTTTATAGTGGTTTGAAGAAAAACAGTTACAAGTGAATGCATTAGATATTCAGCTACGGAAGTTACATACTAGTGTGGAGACATTAGCAATGCACAGAAAAGGTATGTCAACATCCAAAAATCTTTTTAATAGCACCAGTCTAGTTGTTTGAGGTATTAAACTGCAAGATTTGGCCCTGTATCTTCATCAAAATACCTAGGCCCCGTGTGCTACAGGCTGTGCACGTTAAAGATCCCTCGACAGTTGGAAATCGAAAAAGAGCAGGCTAATGCCGCTGTCCTGGCAAAATTTACCTCATCGCACCCTGCATGGCGTTGCCCGTCTTCATTAGCCCACATGGTGCAGAAAAGTAGGACGTAAAACTCCATTCATTTCATTTTCATTTCATCAAAATAGATAAACTACTTAAATAGAACGATATTTCTAGAAGCTCTACTAGCAGTAGCTCTACTGGCCACATGATTTCTGGTGAAACGGCCATTACCAATAGATGTTAACATCAAACACTTTAAAGGAACACTGCTTCTTAGAATTAACATAAAATTTTAGAATTTTAAACTTGGTGAATAAGAGCCAGTAGATATACCTGGTGTCATAAGTAACATAACAGGATCCTTATATAATCCGATATATCCAAAAAACTTAATAATTATCATAAATATGCAATTAACTATTGAAAAACGCTTAATATTAAGATTAAGCATTTTTAATAATTACTTAATTTTATGAATTTTCCAGATTTTCCAGGGATTCGGTTGTAACTTTATGACACCAGGAAAGTTCACTGATGAATATATACTCATATTGATCATTCTTGATAATTAAATTTTATGTTCATTCTAAGACGTAGTATCACTTTAAGTATGGCGTATAACTGGAGTTTTATTTTATTTACATTCAGTAATCAAGAAGTTAAGACAATCTCTTTTGGATTCAGGTATTGATTTTCATGCTTTTACTTTCAGATTTAAGTGTTAGTACAGCATCATTTGCTAAAAGTGCAGCCATGTTAGGAAATATAGAGGAACACACTGGGTTATCCAGAGCTCTGTCACAGTTAGCAGAGACAGAGGAGAAAATAGAACAGCTACACAAAGACCAGGCTGACCAAGACTTCTTTACTTTAGCTGAACTTATTAAAGATTATATTTCTTTAATAGGCTCGGTTAAGGTGAGTGTTTCTTTTTGCTTATTTATCTTTTTGTTTATTTTATGATCGGCCATGTTGAAACCAGAATGAGGCTCATAACACAAACAAGAAAAAAGGTCATGTTGTGTTACTGCATAAAATGGCAACCTTCACATCTTTAAGCTCTTCTTATCAAATCCTAACAACTCAAAACTAATCGTATTTTACATCATTAAAATCAGAATCCGTGAGCCATTTAATGATACTTTTAAATAAAGTTTACCTTCATAAATTTCTGAGGCCAGTTTTAAGCCCCTTTTCGCGTTGTTGATGAGGTGTTCAGTGACGTCACTATTCATTGAAGTTAGCTCAACATTGTGAATGTATGCTTTGGCCAATATATATCCTTGTGTATTTATAGGATGTTTTCCATGAGAGAGTTAAAACATACAAGAATTGGAAAGAAGCTGAATTAACATTAACTAAAAAGAGAGAAAATAAAGCTAAATTAGAAACAAACCATAAAACAGATAAAATTCAACAAGCACAAGAAGAAATTACAGAGGTAAGTACTAAACATTTTCCCATTTTCTTGTTCTTTGGTTTTGAATCTGTCCGGTATTTTTGTTGCATATAAATATAGTTTTTCCTGAAGCCCAAAAAATTAATATCATGAACATTAAATTCTAGTCATAGCCAATAAAGAAAATGTACTGAAAAGCTTTTGTTATCTGTAAAGCTAATTCTGATTTCAATTATTTTTTTAATGCAGTGGAGTGCCAAAGTTGAAAAAGGTCATGATGATTTTGAGAAAATATCTGACAATGTTCGTAAAGAAGTAGCAAGATTTGAAAAATATAGAGTCATTGATTTTAAAAATAATGTTGTACAATATTTAGAGGCATTAATGGACAATCAACAAAAGGTAAGGTTTTTTCTGTTCTAAGTGCTTCTGGGCAATACTAAACTAAAAACTAATAGGATATTTTACAATGATGCCAACTTCTGTATCTTTAGAATTAGGAAATATAGGTTACCAGATTTTCTCATTTTGACAGATAAGACTTAAGATTTAAACGAAGCAGACAGAATGTCATCTTCACAGTGTCAAGCCATGAGGAACTAACTCTTATACCTTGACATCTTTTAGAACTTTTCTTGTATTGTAAAAGTTTGTAAATTCAGTGATTTGATTGAATTTTACACCAATGAATACGTCAACCATAAGGCTTAATGTTTAAAGTCTTTTGGTGTATCTGTTAGCTTACAATCCAATCAAATTGCATCATTCGATGACATCAAAGTACAGGTATTCGACATATTTTGTAATCACCTTGCATTGTGAAGATTACAGAATGTCTGTTAAACAATTCCAATAGATATTTCCCCAAATTTGATATGAATTTTTGACTTGCAAATCAATTATTATTGTAATGTTTCTTTTTGTTTTTCCAGTTAATAAAATATTGGGAAGCATTCCTACCAGAAGCTAAAGCAATCGTATAAAAACCCTGCTCATATATATTTCCTATATAATTATTTTTATGTATTTAAAACAAACCCTTGTATAGACCGATCACTGTTTGTATCTCAGCACAGAAAAGTCTAACTATATATCAACTACTGCATGAAATTTTCACTGCATCTCTGAATTTTGTGTTGGTTTGAGATTAGTTAAATAAAGAAAATTAAGAGGTCAATAATCTATTCAGGTACAATCAGTAATAATCTATTTTGATGATCATAGACTATATATGATCTAAGGATGAGGACTTAGTTATTATGATCATAGACAAGATATATATATTTTGATGATTTATGAACTAGAATGATAATTGAGTTTTGATAATCATAGTCAAGATATATATTTTGATGATTTTTCGAATAGGAATGATGATCAAGTTTTGATGATTATAGACAAGACATATACATTTTGATGATGTATGAACAAGAATGTTTGAGTTTTGATGATCATAGACATAAAAGGCATATTTTGATGATTTATTATTTAAGGATGAGGACTTAGTTATGATGATCATAGACAAGATATATATATTTTGATGATGTTTGATTTTGATGATCATAGACATAAAAGGCATACTTTGATGATTTATATGATTTGAGAATGAGGACTAAGACAGAGATTAGTTGCTATTTTATTGGTAGTAGTCAGGGTTAAGAATCTGCTTAGATTACATGGCTATTCTGATTAATTTGTATTCTATTTCCATAGGTCTATTTTGATGATTTTGATATCAAGAAGGTAGTTTGATGATCATTGCAAATGTCTTCAATTTCATCACAAAGGCATTGCTATGACTTCTTTTGGTCGAAATTTTAGCTGGATCATTTTGGTAGAATTATGAGTAGTTAGGTATAATTTTTTTATGGACTATCTCTAACATTCCTTTCAAATATCTGGATAAATTCAAGCAGTTTATGTAAATGTGTTACATTTAAATGTAGTGTAGACTGTTAATAAGTTACTTGAAAATAGTGCTCCTGAAGACCTTACACAATTATTCTTTGAAAAATATAATGTCTTTGTTCAGTACTTTTCGTTTTCCTTTGCACTAGGCAAATTACTTACACTTTTCATTTTGTATTCCACTTAGTGCCTAAAACCTTTTCTTTTTTTGTTTAAATGTTGCCTATTTGTGCGATATAGTTACATATGATAATTTTGGAAGAATTTACATACAAAACAAGAAATACATGTATCTTTAGATTGACTATTGTGTGACTATGTGTATGTATCAAAATGTCTCTTCTACATTAACTGCTGAATTACTTAATCTATTAGGTTTTTTTCACTTTTGTATTTCATGAAGTAATTTTTCATAAATTTTCATCTTGTTAAACTCTAGAAGACTGATGTAAGAGCTATTTTTTTTTTTACCAATTTTGTATATGCAGTAAAAAACATAATCATGTAATTTTATTGTTAGATATAAGTAAGATTATTTTTGCAATACTTTTTTTTGTTATGTTTTTGTTTGTGAACTGTACAAGATGGATATAAATACTGTATAACACAAAATAATTGTTACTTTTTTTCTGTGAATAAAATCTGTTTAAATTATCGATCAGTTAAGTGAAAATTTCTTTATATTCTTTGCATTGAAGAAAGTAGGTATGTTATGTCATCAGAAACATTTTTCATTGGCCATGATAGACTTTTACCAGACTTAGAGATATTTGGAGTCATCAGATGCAGTAGTACACTTTTTATTACCTCTTTCAGGATCCTTGATCGATTGTATTATCCCCTTCCCCCTATAAATCCTTATAATTTAGTGATCTGTTAGGTTTTCTCTGCATAGAACAACTTTAATTATAATTGTGCTTGACTGCAAAGCTCCTCATTACCACCTTCCACCAGTTTGACAAACCCTGAGAAGGTTAACAAATCTTCAACAAAATCTTACATATTTAAATAGAAAAGGTCAGTATTTGATGGTTTGGCCGATGTTAATTGAGATCGAATGCAGTGGCGAGGCCGGTCTCTTGTACCTTGTGTTCGAATAGTTGGGCAGACTTCCCTAATGGGGGAGGGGGTCAACACTGTGGGTTTGAGATTCCTAATGTCCAAGTCAGTCTGAAGCATCCCATCGAGGGTCTGAGGGAGTAGTTTTCTTCCAAAGGCCTGTACTTGTGACTCTTTTTAAAGCAATAAAAGTGTCATGTAATACTCGGTCTTGAAAACTAGACGGATTCTTTATGTATCACTATCCCACGATTTGTCTTTGTTATAGAAGAGGAGGCAAGATGACCAATTAATAATTACATACTGTTCTTGCGCTAACAAGGAGCTATAGAAAGCCCATAAGATGGTATATTAACCTTATTTTTTACATTAAATTAACGACACGATTCAGTCTCTTGTCGATTCAAGGCCAAGAAAGTTTGGGGTGGTCCAGGGCCTTGGAGCACGATATAGATAAATACAATGTTTGAACTATTTTTAATATTTTTTTTGTAATAAGGTTTCAATTTTGTATACGAGTTTCTTCAATATTTTCAAGTTCTATGCTGGTAACTGAATAATCACTTGTGGATTCTGTTAAAGGCTGCGTTCCCTCGTTTGAGCGTTTTCGACAAAACAACATATTTGCACCGACTAATAAAGCCATTAGGACCGAAAGCGCACCCAACCATGCTACAACTCTAAAATCGGTAGTTGCGGTAAGTTCGTCGTCTTCTATAGTATTGTCTTTTTCACTATTTAATTTTGACTGATCGGCAAATGAAACGTTGAGCGATGCTTTAGCATAACGGAAATCATCCTGATAACCTGAAAAATAAAAAGAACAAATATTCCTTGGCTGAAAACAAAAATAGTACTGTCGATATCTTGAATATAGAAATATGGTAGAAATATTACTCGCTTAAATATTTTTATACATCAAATCAGAGCCATTTACCACTATATAACACAAAATGTTCAGCAAGCAATTCCCCTTGACCCAACAAGCAATGTATTTGTTACCAAACAGGCAGACTATAACGAGCTCTAGTCAAGTCGTCGATGACTGTTCTCTAGTGCTAGTTTCTTTGTACAGATAGAGAGTGAATACTCACCAGAAACATCATTTAAGAATTTCAATTCTACACATCTATAACCACCAATAGTATTTACACAAGTTTCAGTTCCACATGGCTTTTTTTCTTCACATTCATCAATATCTGGATATATCAAAATATCAACATTTCATTATTACCCAATTTACTG
Source organism: Lottia gigantea (assembly GCF_000327385.1). Taxonomy (NCBI): domain Eukaryota; kingdom Metazoa; phylum Mollusca; class Gastropoda; family Lottiidae; genus Lottia; species Lottia gigantea. Next base: position 1,443,683 of record NW_008709190.1, read on the forward strand.
AATTTCTTAATTATATCACAATAGGGGCTAATTGCAAAATATTTTTTATGCTTTATCACACAAGGCCCTTTATTGACGTAATTAATGACTTAATTTTAGTGGAATTGCAAGAACCACAGACGATCGATGGAAAATTGGAATGGTGCAAATTGATGCTAAGAGTGTTCTCGTTTTTTTTTTAGAAAACTTCCTTACAATCCCTTCAAAAACATAGATTGCACAACTGAACATACCTATGCAGTTATGATTGTTGGGTGAAAGTCTGTAACCATTTCTGCAACTACATCTGTAACTACCATCAGTATCATCACAGTTCTGACTACATAGACCATTGTTGTTTGAACATTCATTTATATCTGAAAATAAAGAACATATTAAATATTAAATGTCCTACGAAGATAGCTAGCCAGGCTTGGTAATATACGACCACTGGAGGCTTTGATATTGAATAAACAATATTTAGAAGTACAGTAACAATTACCAGTATGAAATATCCAACATTCAATCATACACTTCTTTTGAACCTTTGCGGTAATACCGAACAACATTACCAAATTTTGTCAAAATCTTAATCGTTTAAAGGCTAAAAATTGAACGCTTTTAAAGAACATGGGCAATAACTCATACTACAAGTTTTTCTGATTTTCAGTTGGCAACATCCTTGAGTGATTACAATGACCCACACCAAGTCTCGTCAAAATCCGCCACGAAGTGTGCCTTTTGGAGTGTTTATTATGAACAGAATAACGGATGGGCATGGATGACGCCAATATACACTGCACATCGGAGTATAAAAAGGTGGAAAGTCCAGGACTGATTTCAGAATGAAAATATCTGGAAATAGTATAAGAAATACTAACTATCACAATTTCTACCATTGCCATTCAGTGAATACCCTGTATCACACTGACAGTAAAAACTTCCAAATGTATTGACACAACGATGTTGACATCCTGCTGTCGGACACTCGTCAGTATCTGAAACGAAATCATTTACAATAAATAACATATCTTCATATCTTCAATTATATTATATCTTCCGTTTATTATTATTTTTAATAGAATTTGGGCAGCTTGATGGAAACCGTTTTACTCTCCACCTGATTTCGTAAGACTACATAAATAGTATTTACCTCTGGCAAAGTCACCAGGTGGACCAGGTGGTCCCCGTGGACCTTCTGGACCTCTTTGACCAGTGACACCAGTCATTCCATCAGGACCAGTTATAAACTGAGCTTGATTTTCTGAAAATTAAAGTTATTCGTTAAAATCATAAAAATCTATAGCATCTTACCCCAAAAAAGATGTTAAACGTAAATCGAATCCAAAATAAAACTTAAAAAGAATAGTGGCGGGGCCAGCTGCTTGAACTTGCGGTTAAAATAAGGGGGCAGCGACTGTCAAGAGTTCGGATTCAAAATGCGAAAACACTTCAGAAACGCGAGTTGCCCATAAAGGTCTGTGGTTGTTCTGACAGCTCACGGCTAAGCCACTGCAGATAATACAAAAGATATACCTCGACAAGTCCTTCCATTAGATTCTAGAGAAAACCCACTTCTACAACTACAGGTAAAACTACCTTCATTATCATTACAATTCTGATCACATCCTCCATTATTAGTTAAACATTCATTGATATCTACAATATAAATATATTACATTATCATTACAATTCTGATCACATCCTCCATTATTAGTTAAACATTCATTGATATCTACAATATAAATATATTACATTATCATTACAATTCTGATCACATCCTCCATTATTAGTTAAACATTCATTGATATCTACAATATAAATATATTACATTATCATTACAATTCTGATCACATCCTCCATTATTAGTTAAACATTCATTGATATCTACAATATAAATATATTACATTATCATTACATTTCTGATCACATCAACAGTTAGTCTTGCACTTCGGCAGTAAGTCTTGGATTAAAAGTAAGCCATTGTACCTCAGAGATAAAAACCGTTCCAAATGTAAAATTATTGTCTGTACAGGCTACTGTTCCGGAATGGATAAACCTTTAATTAGGGTCTACTTACTATTGCAGGTTCTACCATTGCTATCTAATGTATAACCATTAAAACATTCACAAAAATAACTATTACCAGTATTCACACATCTATGTTGACATCCAGAGTTAACACATTGATCATTACCTGTAATAAATACAATTTTCTTATTACCATTGATACATACGTACCAAATCCTACCAATTATACTAGCTTGTGTGAATGCAGTTAATAATATCAATCAGCATAGTCAAATACTGCTTCAGTTCCGCAATGTTTTACAATTACATGTACACTTTTTAGAGTGAATGTGAAATAGTGGTCTACTTGCAAACTAAATTCACACCGACTTACTTTGACAAGTCCTTCCATTAGATTGTAGAGAAAATCCACTTCTACAACTACAGGTAAAACTACCTTCATTATCATTACAATTCTGATCACATCCTCCATTATTAGTTAAACATTCATTGATATCTACAATATAAAGATATTACATTATCATTACAATTCTGATCACATCCTCCATTATTAGTTAAACATTCATTGATATCTACAATATAAATATATTACATTATCATTACAATTCTGATCACATCCCCCATTATTTGTTAAACATTCATTGATATCTACAATATAAATATTACATTATCATTACAATTCTGATCATATCATTAGTTAAAATTTCATTGATATAATTAAGATACTACCTTGCCCCGACTGACGCAAGACTCGTACTCAAAACACAATACTGTACCCCAGACGCAAGACTCGTACCCCAAACGCAATACTGTACCCCAGACGCAAGACCGGTGCTACAGACGCAAGACCTGTGCCCCAGACGCAAGAACTGTGCCTCAGATGCGACTTGTGCCTCAACGCAAGACTCGTACCTCAGAAGCAAGACCCGTACCTCAGAAGCAAGACCCGTACTCCAAACGCAAGTCTCGTGCCTCAGACTGTTATCTCAGGCGAAATTGTGCCTCAAAGGCAATATTCCTAATACAGTACGTGGCCGGAGTAGAGGTAATTACTGAATATACATGTATCCACTTGCAAGTTAGAGGTTGAGATTTATAAATTCACGAGAATTGTCATATCTTTATATAAGTATATTGCATTCCATTAATTATATATGTATGGACCTACAGTGTCCACACACAATAGAACTATGGTCAGTGGTTTAGTCTCAATTATTTCGTCTGTGATAGGCCACTGTATATAGGAACATTAATTACTACTTACTATTGCAGGTTCTACCATTGCTATCTAATGTATAACCATTAAAACATTCACAAAAATAACTATTACCAGTATTCACACATCTATGTTGACATCCAGAGTTAACACATTGATCATTACCTGTAATAAATACAATTTCCTTACATACATAAATGGTGCATTTGGCCAACTCTCTCCACAATCGCATAAAACAAATTGTATGCTCTCCAGACTAATAGGAACATTAAGAGGTCCCGAGTACCAATCAATGTACTAATTATTGAAGTATACCTACTTAAACTCGCAATTGCCAATAAATGGTCCAAAAGTGTCCAAGGTACATAACAAAAGTTCATTATTGGACAGTAAACAATGCATATGAAAATCTATTGAAAATTGATGATTATCATTCAAAAGTACATTCATCTCTCCGGCTTACCAAACATACAAGAATGCATGAACGCAGTATAACAATAACATACGCTACATTTCTACATCAGCTGCGTACCTATACATAAACATATACACTTCGTAGTGAGCAAAGACTTTTCCTTTTACTTGCAAACTAAATTCACTCCGACTTACTTTGACATGTCCTTCCATTAGATTGTAGAGAAAATCCACTTCTACAACTACAGGTAAAACTACCTTCATTATCATTACAATTCTGATCACATCCTCCATTATTAGTTAAACATTCATTGATATCTACAATATAAAGATATTACATTATCATTACAATTCTGATCACATCCTCCATTATTAGTTAAACATTCATTGATATCTACAATATAAATATATTACATTATCATTACAATTCTGATCACATCCTCCATTATTAGTTAAACATTCATTGATATCTACAATATAAATATATTACATTATCATTACAATTCTGATCACATCCTCCATTATTAGTTAAACATTCATTAATATCTACAATATAAATATATTACATTATTATTATAATTCTGATCACATCCTCCATTATTAGTTAAACATTCATTGATATCTACAATATAAATATATTACATTATCATTACAATTCTGATCACATCCTCCATTATTAGTTAAACATTCATTGATATCTACAATATAAATATATTTCATTATCATTACAATTCTGATCACATCCTCCATTATTAGTTAAACATTCATTAATATCTACAATATAAATATATTACATTATTATTAAAATTCTGATCACATCCTCCATTATTAGTTAAACATTCATTGATATCTACAATATAAATATATTTCATTATCATTACAATTCTGATCACATCCTCCATTATTAGTTAAACATTCATTAATATCTACAATATAAATATATTACATTATTATTAAAATTCTGATCACATCCTCCATTATTAGTTAAACATTCATTGATATCTACAATATAAATATATTACATTATTATTATAATTCTGATCACATCCTCCATTATTAGTTAAACATTCATTAATATCTACAATATAAATATATTACATTATCATTACAATTCTGATCACATCCTCCATTATTAATTAAACATTCATTAATATCTACAATATAAATATATTACATTATCATTACAATTCTGATCACATCCTCCATTATTAGTTAAACATTCATTAATATCTACAATATAAATATATTACATTATCATTACAATTCTGATCACATCCTCCATTATTAATTAAACATTCATTAATATCTACAATATAAATATATTACATTATCATTAAAATTCTGATCACATCCTCCATTATTAGTTAAACATTCATTAATATCTACAATATAAATATATTACATTATCATTACAATTCTGATCACATCCTCCATTATTAGTTAAACATTCATTGATATCTACAATATAAATATATTACATTATCATTAAAATTCTGATCACATCCTCCATTATTAGTTAAACATTCATTAATATCTACAATATAAATATATTACATTATCATTACATTTCTGATCACATCCTCCATTATTAATTAAACATTCATTGATATCTACAATATAAATATATTACATTATCATTACAATTCTGATCACATCTTCCATTATTAGTTAAACATTCATTAATATCTACAATATAAATATATTACATTATCATTACAATTCTGATAACATCCTCCATTATCAGTTAAACATTCATTAATATCTACAATATAAATATATTACATTATCATTACAATTCTGATCACATCCTCCATTATCAGTTAAACATTCATTAATATCTACAATATAAATATATTACATTATCATTACATTTCTGATCACATCCTCCATTATTAGTTAAACATTCATTGATATCTACAATATAAATATATTACATTATCATTACAGTTCTGATCACATCCTCCATTATTAGTTAAACATTCATTAATATCTACAATATAAATATATTACATTATCATTACATTTCTGATCACATCTTTCATTATTAGTTAAACATTCATTGATATCTACAATATAAATATATTACATTATCATTACAATTCTGATCACATCCCCCATTATTAGTTAAACATTCATTGATATGAACAAAACTATTATCTTTTGAAGGAAATGTAACTAGAGTTGCCCCTCGAGAGCAAAGACTTGCGACTTGCGACTCAGGTGCTTCCATAGTTGTGACATTACATGTGCGTAATATAGAAACATTACTTACTGATACAATTTCCATTGCTGTCCTTAGAATATCCAGAATTGCAGGCCACAGCTGAAATATACAATTATGTTAGAGAATAATATCAATGAAGCGGATACATGCATGTTGAGCGCGCATTCATCTTCAAGACATTTCACATTTTATGAACAAAAGGAGTGACTATGTATGAAGATATGTCATTTCGTGGGAGATATCTATTGTATGTTATACTCACATGCACCATCGTCAATTATGGCTTGCATTGACATGACGTTGAGATAGTTTTCCTGAATAATCACTATTTCATCATTTGTATTAGGTAGATTATCATACACAGCTGAAAACATCAGTTTTCCTTGAGCATCAACTTCTCTTGTAACAGTACCAGTTTCTTGTTCAAAGGTTACCCCAAAATAGTCTAATTCTGTTGTAAACACTTCGTCGTCTATTCGTGTCTGAAATCACATTTGTCAATCTTACTTGATCTCATTTTAACTATTACAGATTACTACATAAAAATCATGTGAAACAGTGGACGCCGAAATGTATTGCACAATTAAATATTAAAAGTAAGCATCATAGGTTACAACAAGTATAACAATACAATTATTGTCTGAGCAAAGTAACAAATTTTTTTTAATTTTCTCATTATTTTTAAGAGAATTGGAATAGCAGCCTCACAATAGTCTTTGCGTTGATAAAAAATATAAGCATGAGCACACAATTCTTTTTTTGGATTGAATTTTCTAGGATTTCTTTTCAAAGTTAACTTACAAAAGATTATATTTTTATCAACGCAAAGGCATTCTAAGAACATCAGTACTATTTTGAAGCTGATATTACAATTATCGGAAAACATCGAAAAAATTCTGAATTTTGATTTCCTCGGACAATATATAACTTACTGGTGCAACTACAAACTCGCAGTTTCTTAATTCTATAATTGCATAGCTTATTTCTCTTACTGAAAACCTTTGAAAAACCGAATCAAAAGCATAAATTTTGAAATTGACAAAGAAATTGCAACTCTCGTGGTAAGAATGACTGAAAATATGCAAAGGGCCACTTCAACAATACTTACAGTAAATATACCTTCTCGTTTTGGAAATCTAGCTGCAGTTTGATATTTTAATTTAAAGGTAGTTTTAGCTCTATTAGACAACTTCGTCCAAATACAAAATCTTGCATAATGGTCCCTCTGGTAGTTTGGTATTGGTCTCACATACATCGAATATCCACGGAGTCTACCACCATTTGGTAATCTATGTTGAACATCTATAAACACTCTCTTAGCATCCTCAAAAGTAAAGGTTCTGTTAATCAATTCACTACCAATCATTTTTTCTGCTGCCCTTGTAAATAAGAAGCCTGAAATCCACAACAAAATTAATCAGCTGGTGAACTTGATTTTATCCAGAAGGTTAATAATTAACATCGTTTTTTAAATTTTAATACTCACATTGAAAGATAAAGGCGATTGTTATCAAACTGAATGGTGTTTCAGCCATTTTGAGAGCAGCGCAACTATGCTGGTTCCAGTAAACTCAACAACGAAACAATCAGTCACTGCAATCAAAAACATAATTCAAGATTTTATTGCTGATGCTCTTTAGACTTCGTCGTTGATGTGTGGACAATTTTCAGTGCAAAATCTGGGTCTTTTTCATGTGTAATTGTTGAAAATGGCGTGCGTTCATGTTTAATATAAAATGATCACACCTATTTATTTTTGCTATAGATCTAATGATATTTTAAGACCAATACAATGTACGACAACATGCACTTTGAGGACCTTTTTCTGAACACCATTGATTATTGAAATGAAAACAAAGAATCGATTCAGATATCAAAGAATACTCCTATAGGCCTAATTATCGTAAATTATAACAAAGATGCAGCTAGTACCTCCACAGAAATCAAATCATTTCCTTATTCTCTAAAGATGCATTACCTGCAAAACACCATTAATTTTTCACAGCCGGCTCAGTGAAGACTCATCACGTATCAAAAGACAAGTGACGCAATAAAGCACGTGCACACAACCATTGGCCTCGTTTCGACTTAATCGATTTAATCCGAAACCCAGTTCATACTTCTGACTTCAGTATGATCAAATTTTTTAAATAACTATGGTACATTGTTTCTTTTCCAATATGCATGAATTTAACGTGTTTATACTTTTGTAGTCTTGCTGAAGCACACAACTGTATATCTATTTGAATTTCCGTTTTAAAGTATGTCCCATATTGTTAAAATTATTTCTATATAAATGCCAATAGAGGGAATAATTCTTGTTTTATGTATTATTTTCTAGTAAAATTTTCTTAAATTGTCAGATTTTCACTTGGCATTTTTCATTAGAATAGTCGATAGTTGGTACAGTCTCAAACAAAACTAAAAAAAGTATAGTTTATCTATAGTGAAATATAACAGAAAAAAATGAGACAAACTAGCGACTAAAGTGAATTTGCATGTGAAAGCCTGGTTTGCTGAAAACTGTTAAAATAACCAAATGGAGGTTAGGTTAATATCCATACTGTGGAAGATGGGGACGGATATGACTGGGCTTAACCAACGTGCTCTCTAATGTTTATAATCCCAAACTTTCACGGGAAAAGACGTTTCTGGCAAAGGGGTGCAACTCGTATCTCCAAATGTAGCCAATTCAGTCAACGACCAGTGAGCTAGCCTCTACTAGAATAATAATCCAAACAATAGAGAACTATGGTGGAGATGGAAATGGACAGTAGACAAAATTTTGGTATCGGAAAGTAAATTATACATGAAAATACTTCTATATTGTGCTTTTAACATCTATCTATCTACTTGATCAAACCGAATTTACTTTAAAATGATTAATTAAAAAACGAAGCGTACTAATTGTTAATTAATTAAGTTTTGGTGTTTGGCTTTATAATGACTCATATTATTTAATAAATGAGCATAAAACAAAATCCGCACTTAATCTGCCATACGTCTTTTTTAGGGATAAAAACTGAAGTTCTTCTCTTGGATAAGCCTAAAAGACTTCACTGATACTAAAGACTAACACAATAAAATAGTCTATCTTTATTTTCAGTACATACATAAGACAAGAATATCTATATCAATTTTACTGTATGCAGTAAATATCTAAATTACAAAATACAGAAATAAAACAAATATCAAAGAAATAGTCTCAGAGAGAATAGATGCCAATAAATTTGTTGCACTATAGTCTAGTTCTCTAAAATTGATAGAGTTAATAATCCAGCTAGCATATTGATTCCAATAGCTGCCTTTTTTGAATGCAGCCATTTGATTGGATTGTATACCAGCGAATGCAACCAATCAGGGCTCTTGTCTAAACAGAAAGACAGTAACCGTTATGGCTTAGTGTTTACAAAACTTTTGTCGAGGCCTTTGATTGGCTGTATTTGCTAGCGTACAATTCAATCAAATCACTGCATTTACAAACTTTAGTGACACAGGAAAGGTGGCTATTGGAGTCAAGGTATAGGCTGAAGATCAGAATGACTTGACATTGTAAAGATGCTGGGTCAGAGCTAGCACTTACTTGACATGAGCAAATATACTTTTGTTCATTGTTTTGATACTTTTGCTATCTGAGACTATTATATTATATTTTGTGGAGGGAATATTTATCACAGATCTCTCTAATAACTCAACAAATAAATAAACAAAATACATAGAAATTCTGAATAAACATATACAAATAAACCACATTTAGAAACAAATAGAAAAAGATCACATTTAGAAATTAAAATTATCACATTTAGAGAGATAGAAGCTAATGGAATCACACTTAGATGCACATTGGAAAAGATATTATTACATTAAGAAATTAAAAATCATCACATGTAGAGAAATATAAGTTAATGCTATTACATTAAGAAATTACGAATCATCATATTTAGAGAGATATAAGATAATGCAATCATATTAAGAAACAAAAGGGAAATAAGTTATCACATTTAGAGAGATATAAGATAATGCAATCACATTAAGAAACACAGGGGAAAGATGCTATCACATTTAGAGAGATATAAGATAATGCAATCACATTAAGAAACACAAGAGAAAGGATGCTATCACATTTAGAGAGATATAAGATAATGCAATCACATTAAGAAACACAAGGGAAAGATGCTATCACATTTAGAGAGATATAAGATAATGCCATCACATTAAGAAATTACGAATCTTCACATTTAGAGAGATATAAGATAATGCAATCACATTAAGAAACACAATTGAAAGATGCTATCACATTTAGAGAGATATAAGATAATGCAATCACATTAAGAAATTACAAATCATCACATATAGAGAGATATAAGATAATGCAATCACATTAAGAAACACAAGATAAAGGATGCTATCACATTTAGAGAGATATAAGATAATGCAATCACATTAAGAAACACAGGGGAAAGATGCTATCACATTTAGAGAGATATAAGATAATGCAATCACATTAAGAAACACAAGGGAAAGATGCTATCAAATTTAGAGAGATATAAGATAATGCAATCACATTAAGAAACACAAGGGAAAGATGCTATCACATTTAGAGAGATATAAGATAATGCAATCACATTAAGAAACAAATTGAAAGATGCTATCACATTCAGAAATTAAAATCATCACATTAAGAAATTAAAATCATCAAATTTGGAAAGATATAAGCTAATGGAATCACATTTAGAAACACAAAGGAAAAGATGCTATCACATTTAGAAATTAAAATTATCACATTCAGAGAGATAGAGGCAAATGCTATCACATTTGGACGGATAAATACAAACAAAATATCACATATAAAAACTTAAATTATCACATTTAGATACCAACAATATAATATAGAAACTAATACTACTATATTCATATTTGGATTTCTAAAGAAATATGTTGTTATATACTTTTTACTGAATATGTCGTAAAGGTTTCAACCAAACCTTACTTGCCAATCTACATTGAAAATACCTATAAAAATACTTATATTGGAACACTAATTTACTCTGAAAATTCTAATAATATTATGCGAAAGTCTGAGAGACTATTCCCCTCTTTTTATAAAGAGCATTCATTAAATGCCACATTGCCAGAGAGCTGAACACTTTTCAGTGTAATAAAAATTAGACCAAACTTTCGTTCTGTTTTATTATTAGCTTTTATTTTTAGTATAGCCACTTCAGTTAGGGTCTTATGACAGCCCCATTGAACATCAAATCAACCTTTTGACCTCACTTGATAACATCTGCTTTAACCATTAGATTTCTATCATCTCCAGCACTGGCATTTTGTGACAGTGTTTATCAGGTTAGGACATCTGAGAGGGCTACAGTTAGACCTTAACTGAGGAGGTTATATTAAAAATAAAAGCTCATAAAAAACGGAAGAAAGTGGTATAATGTGGCATTTATCTAAATGTCCAAATCACTATATCATATCTGGCTATTTGCTTGAACAAGACATTTGTCACGAAAATACAAAAAACCTTAGGCAATTTAAATGATAAAAATATTTTTTGGATGGAACACAGTTCTTTTTGATTACAAAAGTTAGCACCAAATGGTAGGAAATAAAAAAATTTTGGAAGAAAAAAATAAATGCTTTAAAATGGACGCGAGTGATAAAATTTTGATTATGGACTTGTGTTTGATTATAAATATATTGCAATAAATTTCATTAATATAAGAGATCAAAGTGAAATGAAACTAAGATATCCCTTTGAATCAAACACTAAAAACCTTTCCTGCATTCTTCAGAGTTTCTTTTTCTTTTTTTGAATCAAAAGCCACAGAAAATAGAAACAGTTACAAAAGATATGAGCTAGAACTAAATCGAAAATTCTTGTTTTTTCTCTATAAGAAGGTCTTTTAAAAACTTTGAGAATTCAAACTAAACAAACCAAAAGGTATTTAGATCTAAACCAGTCTTTCTAATTTTCTGGAAATAAAACTGAACTGAAGTAGGTCTCTTAAAAACATTGAGAATCCAAACTAAGCAAACCAAAAGGTATTTAGATCTAACCTAGTCTTTCTAATTTTCTGGAAATAAAACTGAACTGAAGTAGGTCTCTTGAAAACTTTGAGAATCCAAACTAAACAAACCAAAAAAGGTATTTAGATATAACCTAGTCTTTCTAATTTTTCAGAATTCTTGGAAAAAGAACATAAAAATACTGAAAACAATGGCATCATTTCATTTTTCATTTCTTCTAGAAACATTCGAAAAGAATCAATACACAATGCTTCATCAAAAAAAATAAAATTACGAGGGAAATATTTTGGATATTCTTGTCGATTCAATTTGATCTCTTAATTAAAATACAGTTTCAAAAGTAGCACCAATTTGATTTCACTTCTGTTGAGTAAAAGAGCCAGGCTGGAAAGTTCCTGACATGTGAGTGAATGACGTGTTGATTCCTGCAGCACTTCCAAACGAGCAGTCGCTAAGTTGTGAGGTAGTATCAGGTGATCTAGCTCGATTAGTATTGATATTATAATCACGACTTGGAGTGAGATTTTTAAAGGACGAGTCTAAATAACCAGCACCACTAGCCATCATAGACTGAGCCTGTGTCTGGGATCTGACAATGATTTCATTGATTTCTTCTATTCTACTCTTCTGTTTTCTGAAATCAGAAAAAAAAAACACCAATTTGAGTGGTTGGCTCATAAAAACCCAGCCCTAAATATTCCAGCCTCTGATAGCTATTTGGACAGACTTCAGCTGGTGTAGAGACAGAAATAATAAGCCCTATTAAATGGGGACATTCCGCATCTCTGCAAGTGCAGGGTTTTTAAACCTATTTAGATACCTTGGGTCTGCAAAACCCAAATATATTTGGAAATGTCATGTCTCAGGTTCCATCAAAGTTTTTTGTGGCGAAACTGATCTAGCATTGGACATTGAAAACCGTTCAAGAGTCACATGATACTAACAAAACAAAGTTACGGTGATGCCCAACACTAATTTATAATCATCTCAAAGAACGCATTTTTGTAGGTGTGGAAACTGGTGTCAGCTATCAAACAAAGCTAGATAATTGTTGGTAAGCTTAAAATTTGTTAATTTACAAGATAAAAAAGTCAAAAATACCAATTGCGTATATATTTTTAACAAAAATATCAAGTTGGATTATTGTCTTTTTTTTATCATGATCAAACCTCATTTATAATCATCTCAAAGAACGCATTTTTGTAGGTGTGGAAACTGGTGTCAGCTATCAAACAAAGCTAGATAATTGTTGGTAAGCTTAAAATTTGTTAATTTACAAGATAAAAAAGTCAAAAATACCAATTGCGTATATATTTTTAACAAAAATATCAAGTTGGATTATTGTCTTTTTTTTATCATGACCAAACCTCATGATGACCTCTTGTGAAGATTATTTCTGAACTCACTTGTCAGGAGATCCACTCTTTCTCCTCACTGTGTGCATCAATTGACGTAATCTGGAGCAGTCCTCTTCCAAAGCCTTGAGAGAGTTTTTAGTAATTTGATGTAAGGCTTTCTCAGTATTTAACTGTGATTGGAGATCTAGAATCTGTTTTTTGTAGCGATGGATCACTTTATTCTCTCTTTCTTTAGCTTCTTTATCTTTCAACAGCTGAGTATCATTACTGGCTTGTATCTGTTCGCTTAATCCTTGTATCACTGAATTCATTTTCTTCCTGTATAAATTAGATAATATTATTCGATCAAAATTTGGTGATATAGGCTAGTCCTTGGCCAAACCACTTGGCATTGATCTTTTCCGGATTATCCGTACCCATTAACAGCTGGGTTGACTGGAATAATGCGAAAAGATGAACTATTCAAGATCTTAAGACTTTCAGTGCCTGATACTTCTGCTTCTTGCGAAAATAATAATGATAATGAACTTGGCAAGTGCAATCTGCCAAACAAAATTTTTTTTTCAATCCTACGCCTATATGGACTTACCACATTAGTTTAGGATCTCCATCACTATCATCATCTTGTTTTGACCACATATTACGCAATCTTTTTAATTCTTCTTCTTGTTCACTGAATCTATTACAAAATGGCAGAAATCAAACTTAAGATATCTTACACAGTAATATGGCATTTTAACCATTAAAGGAAAGATATCTCCCCAATAACCTAGCATATCTTACAACTGGATTCAAGAAGTTCATAAGTAGTATAGCAAAGCAAAATAACTCATTAAGAAATACTAAAAAAACATTTTCAAATAAGTCGGCCATTTTGTAAATATAATAACAGCAATAAGCCACAATAAAGAGTTGCCAATAAGGCCAATGTATTCAATAAGTTACTCCTTTTTGATTGATTGATGAGACTAAATGGTTAAAAAAAAATGGCTGCCTCCATGAACAGAAGAATTTGATTTGTATAAAGAAATAAGTTACTACTTTTTGATTGATTGATGATACTATATGGCTAAAATAAAATGGCTGCCTCCATGAAAAGAAGAATTTGATTTAGTATAAAGAATACGAAGTAATGAAGTAGTAAAGCAATAAATAGTGAATATTACTTGGTAACAAGTTTGGATTGCATCACTTCCTCTGTCTTCAGATTATCTCTAGAAGCCCGTAACTCTGAGTTTATAGTTCGTTTCTGATCTTCTAATCCTAAAATATCTTCTTGTAACTGAAAAAATTACATCACCTATGATAAATGTTAAACGCATATAATAGCAGAAACAGCAAAATATGAAATAAAGTTTACAGCCTACTTTTCTGTGCCTTGTTGGTAGTGCTGAATCGGTGTATCACCATACGACATGCCACGATACGCGTATCATATCAAAATGTCGTGTATCGACACTTGGCAATACCTTTTGTTACATAATAAAGTGGGAATTTTTTAAGTTGTTTTTTTTTTTATATTAGAAACTTTTTATAAGACAGTGTATGCTGACCACTTCTATCAACTATATTACCAAATATAACAGTTATAAAGTTATAAATTAATATACATATATAGAAACTTAAAGATAAAATGTTAATTTTTATCCCATATCTCGATACGTATCGTATCGTAACATTGATGATATCCAGCACTACTTGTTGGTCTAATGAACACAGGCAAATCCATGTAGTATTGTTTAGAAGGATACTCTGCCAGGAGATCAGCACTAATCTACCGTTTTCAGCTAAAATTTAAAAGACTCACTCTAAGGTTTTCTTTATTTTTTAAAGCTATTTGTTCCCTAGCTTGTTCCAAATCCACTGAAAGTTGCATAGCTTGTTGTGATAAATTCTGTTTTTCTTGTTTGATATTATCTCTGAAAAAATCGATAGGAGATTTAAAAGAGACAAATTTTTTATTTTCGAAATGACACATTAATAGGATGAAAGCAAGAAATGCCAGGCAGTGTGCAATGAGGGAAAAATTTGCCAAAATTACAGTGCGAGTCATTGCCTTTATCTTTAATTGAAATAGAATAGATTTGGCCAGTGAAGATGGGCATGCAGAGTGCAATGAGGGGAAATATTGTCAGAATTGACAGCTGGAAACCAGGTTGAAAATATCCAGTGGTATTATCTTGACCTTTGCCAGGATTGAACTCTGGATCTTAAGTTTAATGAGTTAGCCTAACTAACTGAGCTATTGCGTCTCTCTCTTTAACTCAATAATACTTACACTATAAGCTTTTGTTCCAGTGTTTGTTTACGTAATTTAGTATTTACTTGTTGTTTTTGAGTTTCCATCATCTGTTTTAATTTATTATTTTCACCCTGAAATAAAGTTTGTACATTTTATTTCTATGCATTCACTTACTCAGTTCTCACAATGAGAAATTTTGAAATTACAGAATTTTGGTGTTAATTTTGAAGAGAAAATTTAATACGGTTTTGAAAATACTTGGAGTTGACTACAGATGATCATAATGAATTTTCGAACAAAGTTGGTTTTTTTTGGCACATTTGAGACAAAGTGAATGGGAATTCAAAATTATGTTAAAATAATAATGAAAATATAAGGGAAAAACAAATATTTAACAGAACTATGATATTTAACAAAACTATGGTGAAATGTAACAGAAATATTGTAGTATTTAACAGAAATATGGTAGTATTTAACAGTAATATGGTAGTATTTAACAGTAATATGCCATATGGTAGTATTTATAACAGAAATATGGTGAAATTTAATATTGTAGTATTTAACAGTAATATGGCAGTATTTAACAGAAATATGGTAGTATTTAACAGTAATATGGTAATATTTAACAGATATATGGTAGTATTTAACAGAAAATTGGTAGTATATTTAACAGAAATATGGTAGTATTTAACAGAAATATGATAGTATTAAACAGAAATATGGTGAAATTTAATATTGTAGTATTTAACAGTAATATGGCAGTATTTAACAGAAATATGGTAGTATTTAACAGTAATATGGTAATATTTAACAGATATATGGTAGTATTTAACAGAAAATTGGTAGTATATTTAACAGAAATATGGTAGTATTTAACAGAAATATGATAGTATTTAACAGTAATATGCCACACGGTAGTATTTATAACAAAAATATGGTGAAATTTAACAGTAATATTGCAGTATTTAACAGTAATATGCCATATGGTAGTATTTATAACAGAAATATGGTGAAATTTAACAGTAATATTGCAGTATTTAACAGTAATAAGGTAGTATTTAACAGAAATATTGTAGTATTTAACAGGTTAAACTTTGTAACAAAAAAAGAAAGAAAAATAAATACTTTTCTGCTCAATTAAATAGTCATTGATCTACCAAGCTTTGAGAAAATCATTACCATTTGAGATGTTATTAAAACAGTTACCTGCAGTAGTTCAATTTGTTCTTGTTTAGCTCGAACAGTACAGTCATTAACTTGTATCATAGCCTCTAATTCTTGATTATGATGATTAAATTTCTTTACTTTCTCTTTCTGTTGATTGACTTCACCTTCTGTTTTAGTTAACAGAGCTTGTACTTCTAACAGCTTCTTATCTGTATCACTCTACAAGAGACAGACATATTGACATGATTAAACAAGTGTCACTGATTAAACAAGTGTCACTGATTAAACATGTCATTTGTCACACTTAAATGAAAAGCTTTTTATAAGCTTGGCTCCTGCACTTTCATTTAAACTAAGTGTTTGATGACGTCACTAATTGCAAATATGCTTTATCACATAAGGCCCCTCACGATTAGTGATGGGATTGCGAAAACCTCTTTACAAAAATATGGTAATCTGATTGGATAATAAAGCTAAATTCAAACTTGATATTTTCTGATTGAATAATTTTAAAAAAACACCCACATCATTTCAACACTCTAATTGACTGTGCTACAGCCAGTCCTCAAGGTTCTAGATTTGCGGCATTAATATCTTACCTTGGTATTTTTGATCTCATCTAAATTAGCTTTAAGATTATCAGCTCTCTGCTGAGCTAGTTTTCTCTCTGTAAGCTCTGTAGTTAATTGTGATTTGATATCATTAAATGTAGCTTCCAATGCTCTGTACTCATTATTTAACTGTATTTTACTCTCTGTTAATGTTCCTAAGGAATTCTCTGTTGCTTGCAGCTTAGCTTCTGACTGAAAGATAATAATCCAAGAGAAAATTAAAACAAAACCAGATAACTCTATTTGTGAGTACAGTAATACAATGTCACCAACTTCATTTTTAATTTACTAATTGAGCCATCATCAATAGCACCTCGGCTTTTTCTTCCAGGCAAACCACTTCATGATTTTTCTGTAAGCCTGTCAGACCTGCATCACTGGCAGGATGGAATCTGTTGAATGTACTACTACAACTATAAAAGGAATGGATTACTAAGAATGGCAGTGCCAGCCTTCCGAGACTAGGGGTACAAATAGGGGGCCTCAATGGCTATTTCTACATTGTATATCATCATTCTTAGTCTGATTTTTTTTTTATGATCTTGGCAGGGTTGTTGATTTGGCTCTCTATACCGGTACTGGATTTGACCGGCAGGGCAGCTCAAATATCCAACGGTCAATATCCTCTACTGGATATCAATCATAGGTCTGTGACGTTTAAAAAAATTCACCTAATCATCTGGGCTTACAATCTATTGAACTCTATTTGTTATCATAAAAATATACAAATATTAACTAACCCTAGCTAAAGCTTCTCTCAGGCTAAATTTCTCAGCATCACTCTGATCTTTTTGAGCAGCAGATGATGTTTTATACTCTGTTAATTGTTGTTCTGAAGATTCTTTGATTAATCTTAATTCATCTTGTAAAGTATGACAATTAATTTGACTCTTGGCAAAAGTTTCCTAAAATTTCAAAAAGTTAGGATGACTGGGATAATTTTTTTTTTTTTCCTCAATCACAAAGTGGTCATCAAGGGGCCCTGTTTTGAAGAGATGGACAATATCAAGAACAATCCCAGGAAAATCCTTCCAGAATTGCATAGAAGGATAGGATGGTGCGTCAATCTAAGATTCCATATACACGTCATGCGGACCCGTCATCCGTCATCCGTCAAAAATCGAAATGGTTGGTTTAAGAGGGTATGATTCCATATATGCGGAAGCGGTATTCATCAAAAGGTCTCTGTCATGCGTCAAAAAAAAAATTGCCGGGTGTAGCGATTTTTGATGCATCCAGACGCCTTTCCGTGCGGAGATCTCACAAATGTGACGTATTTTGTGGGGATTCCCTGTCTTTTTTAAGCACCAAAGCATCCATCTGTCTAGAAGTCTGTGCATCAAAAGAAAGATAACGAATACGTTTAACGCACATATAGAATCATATTTGATGAATGATCCGCTAGGGCCATTTATGTCTACATGACGCGTATATGGAATCTTAGCTTTAGACTCCAGGGCTCTGTTCCACAAAAAATCTTACAATCAATTTTGTCCTAAGTATGTTATTTCTTAATGCAAAATTCCACTCTTGCAACAAATTCCTGTAGTTTGTATTCAAAATAAATCTTTGACACCATTTCTGAAACTTTTCTGATACATTTCATCAAAATGGGCAGGGAAAAAAACCCCTTTTGATGGCAACAAAAGAGTAAATGAAGGCATACTTAACAAAGACTGCCTCCTTGACATAGAACCTATCATAAATAAAGATTACACAAGATTTAAATAACTTACATGAAGTTTGCTGTTCTCTTGTCTTAATGTTATCAATTCTTTTCTCTGTGATTCAACCAATATCTTAGAATCCGACACAGAGTGTTGTGTTTTCTCTATTTGACTCTCTAATTCATACTTTTTTCTGCAAACAAAACCAGTAAGCTTATCATTTAAAGGGACAGATAGGCCATTTGTTTACCTAACATACTTTAGTCTCAGAAACTGGAATTTTTTAGTTTAGCCAATCAGTAATAGTGTTCACAGCACACTGTCGAAATTTGAGCCTTCAAATCTATGTGTGTCCAGAATTATCAGCGTTTGAAAGTTAAAATCTTGAGACACTGCCATATATAGAAAAGACATCTACAGAAATAGAAAAAGAAATTCCTAGTTTAAGATATTTTGAACTGTCAAAAGGGCTGTAGTGAGACAGAAGTGGCTATATTAAAAATATAAGCTAATAAAAACATGGAACGAAAGTTTCAGTAAAATAAATCTCAATGTAAATGCACAAATACCTATTAGCTTCATCCAATTCTTGTAATGCTCTACCAAATGCCTGCAACTGTAGTTCTTTCTGTTGAACCTTGTTATTTAAGGCATTAACTTCATCTCTAATACAATAAAATATAAAATTGTTATTTCAAATTGTCCCAAACATAAATGGTCATGGACATAATAAAAATAAAGTTATAAAAATATGGTGTATATGCCTCACATCTTCAATCATATATTGATATCTATTTCTTTACATTTACATTATGAGGAAAAATGACTTATTTCTATACAATCTGGTTGAAACATTCTCAATATCTCTGAGGGCAGTACAGTAGTATAGTCAGTTTGAGTGTTAGAATTTGGCCTCATTTGATTGGTTATACTGTACAAATGGTGGTCGTGGGTTTTAATCTCAGTCGGCATGTCAGAGTCTGATGACCTTGAATAAGTCATCGTTGCCTTATGCTAGTTGAACAAGCTGTTAATGGGTACGAAAAATCTGAGAAAAATCAATGCTAAAAGGTTAGTCCATGGACCAGCTGGTAGAAAGGATCCTCATGAACCTGAGTTGTTATCCTTGTAAAATATAGTGTATGTCGTTAACATTACATGGTAACAGCCCTTTAACCAGCAGTTCATATACATACTGCATAATAATGAGACTAGTAAACCAGACGTTAAAGTTGGAAAGGTTTAAGTGGTGTTAAATTCTATACTCACTTAGCAAACTGTAGCTCTCTTTCAATAACAGATTTCTCTTGTTCAAAATGAGATTTGTGAACGGAAACTTCTTTTCGTATTGTTTCATCAACAATCATTTCTTTTTCTCTTAATTCAGATATTTCACGATCTTTCTCTCTTACTATCAAATTCAACTCATTTTGTTCTGAAAGTAGGCACATGAAATAAATAAAATTTAACTACTAAAACTGCACGAAAATTTCATAATTCCTTCAAAAATACCTCAAACTGGAATTTCACTTTCTATTTCTATATAATTACGTCTTTTTTTTTATATATATATATCGCTGAGTATCATTTTAACTTTCAAGTGCGAATAATTCTTGACAAACATGGATTTGAAGGCTCAAATTTCAATGATAAGCTGTGAACACTATTAATAATTAGCTAAGCTAAAAAAAATGCCGGTTTCTGAGACTAAGGTACGATTTGGCATACAATGACCTGTGTCACTGCAAGAAAAAATGGATTGTCTCCCTGAAGAATTTCTGACAAACGATCAATTCTTTACTGAAATTAAATACTATATTCCATATTTCCTCCAGATATATTACTTGACCCTGTGAACAACCAAGTCTGGCTACATCCTTACCTTGACCAACTTTACTATGATTTTTCTGTAGTTGATCTATTTTACTCTGGCTATCAGATAAATTACTCTCTAAACGGTTTAATTCTTTCTTTAATCCAGTGATTTCTTGATTTAAATCTTTAATATTAGATTCCTTCTCAGCTAGTTGTTGCTGTAATAAAACAAAATAAAATAATTTTTGACTTGAGTGAGGTTTTCTAAACTATTTATTTGTATTGGAGACACTGGAACATTGATTTGCATCATTCCATTTTTCAGTCAGATGTCTGTGGTTCTTGCATTTCCACCAAAACTAAGCGTTTAATGACGTCACTAT
This sequence comes from Lottia gigantea, assembly GCF_000327385.1. Lineage (NCBI taxonomy): Eukaryota > Metazoa > Mollusca > Gastropoda > Lottiidae > Lottia > Lottia gigantea. Next base: position 1,464,823 of record NW_008709190.1, read on the forward strand.
CATAAAAGCTGCTAATAAGGGCTTTTTTAATAGCCACTGCAATAGGCACTGACGCCTGAATGAAGATGAAAATCAAATGTGAGTATGTCTCATTTGTAAGGTTACAGAAATGTTCGGTTAAAATCAGTCAAATTTTGTAGATCATTGCTTAAAAATCTGTTTTCAGCACTAAAATCAGTCAGGAGTTGACTGTCAAAATCATGGGCCTAAACATCAGAATTTTTTGTTCAGCCAGCAACTGAGTTAGCCCACTATGGGTGTTATTCACTTAATACAAACAAAATCCAACAAAGTACAACTGAACTGAATATTTTTTCAAATGAGCATTGTTTGAGGAATATTCAAAAAGACACACTATACACTATGGATCACTGGTAAAGAATCAATCTGGAAGCCTTTTTTTTTTATTGAATGGCTCTTTTGGCTAATGAGAATATTTGCAAATAATAACTTACTGTTAATTGTTGTTTATCTACTCTCTCTTCTTGTAAAGCAGTTAATAAAAATGTTTGTTCATGTTTGATAGCATCTACTCTTTGTTTAGCTTCATGTACTTCTTCTTTCTTCTTATCATTTAATGATTTCTCTTTCTCTACCTATTTCAACACAGAATGAATGAATGAATGAAAGAATAAGTGAATGAATGAATGAATGAATAAGTGAATGAATGAACGAATAAGTGAAAGAAAGAATGAATGAATAAGTGAAAGAATGAATGAATGAAAGAATGAATGAATAAGTGAAAGAATGAATAAGTGAACAAGGGAATGAAATGAAAGGAAAGGAAGTGTAACGTCCTACTTTTCTGTACCTCTCTGGAATTATGAGGATGGGCAATGCCACGCCGTATGCAATAAGGAGAAATTTTGCCAGGAAAGTGGTATCGATCTACCCATTTTTGATTTCCAACAGCTTGATTAAAACTTACGGAATGTTTCTCTTGAGTAAGTTGATTCTCTAATAATGATTTTATATTAGTTACATTACGTAGTTCAGTATTCAGTTCCTCTATTCTACATTTATGATGGTTGAGTTCAGTTTCTAGTTGTTTATTAGATATCTCTAGATGTTTTATCTCTGTTTTATACGAAGCTATATCTCCATCTTTAACTATCAATTCAGATTGTATAGCTTGTTGTCCCATTTCACTCTGATCTACCTATAAGGCAAAACCACACATTATTTTTCTTTCCTTCTTAAATTAGAGGATCTAAAACTTGTTGATCACCTTTGTAAGCTTATATTTATTCCAAGCAAACTCCAACAGGAGCACAAACAAAACAAGAATATTCTATAGCAACAAAAGTTTTTAAACTCAAATCTAATTGCAAGAGCTTATCTTAAAATATTAACATGAGTTTGTGACTTTTAAGATATGAAATTGAATTGACAAGAGCTTATCTTAAGATATCCACATGAGTTTGTGACTTTTAAGATATGAAATTGAATTGACAAGAGCTCATCTTAATGATATTCACATGAGTTTGTGACTCTTAAATAAGAAATTTAATTGACAAGAGCTTATCTTAATGATATTCACATGATTTTGTGACTTTTAGATATGAAATTTGATTGACAAGAGCTTATCTTAATGATATTCACATGAGTTTGTGACTCTTAAATAAGAAATTTAATTGACAAGAGCTTATCTTAATGATATTCACATGATTTTGTGACTTTTAGATATGAAATTTGATTGACAAGAGCTTATCTTAATGATATTCACATGAGTTTGTGACTCTTAGATATGAAATTTAATTGACAAGAGCTTATCTTAAGATATTCACATGAGTTTGTGACTCGTAATATATGAAATTTAATTGACAAGAGCTTATCTTAAGATATCCACATGAGTTTGTGACTTTTAAGATATGAAATTGAATTGACAAGAGCTCATCTTAATGATATTCACATGAGTTTGTGACTCTTAAATAAGAAATTTAATTGACAAGAGCTTATCTTAATGATATTCACATGATTTTGTGACTTTTAGATATGAAATTTGATTGACAAGAGCTTATCTTAATGATATTCACATGAGTTTGTGACTCTTAAATAAGAAATTTAATTGACAAGAGCTTATCTTAATGATATTCACATGATTTTGTGACTTTTAGATATGAAATTTGATTGACAAGAGCTTATCTTAATGATATTCACATGAGTTTGTGACTCTTAGATATGAAATTTAATTGACAAGAGCTTATCTTAAGATATTCACATGAGTTTGTGACTCGTAATATATGAAATTTAATTGACAAGAGCTTATCTTAAAAATATTCACATGATTTCAATTGAAAAATTTAAAAAATTACCTTGAGCAAAACAGAATTGATTTCTGCTTTCATTTTTTCAACATAATCTTTCTCTGTTTGTAAATCTTTCTGTAGATGAATGATTTCTTTCTGTTGATAAGCTTTCTCTTTAGTTAAATAATCATTAACTTCATAGGTAGCTGAGTTCTCTTTCATCTGAAACAGATATTGCACTTTCATGACTCTA
>NW_008709190.1:1467374-1468254 GCF_000327385.1 Lottia gigantea
TATACATCAATCTGTTTATAATCAACATTTTACAGTCATCTTAGTTAGGTTTATATTCTTTACATCAATCTGTTTATAATTAACATTTTATAGTAATCTTAGTTAGGTTTATATCATTTACATCAATCTGTTTATAATCAACATTTTACAGTCATCTTAGTTAGATTTATATTCTTTACATCAATCTGTTTATAATTAACATTTTATAGTAATCTTAGTTAGGTTTATATCATTTACATCAATCTGTTTATAATCAACATTTTACAGTCATCTTAGTTAGATTTTTATACTCTACATCAATCTGTTTATAATTAACATTTTACAGTCATCTTAGTTAGGTTTATATCCTTTACATCAATCTGTTTATAATTAACATTTTACGGTAATCTTAGTTACGTTTATATCCTTTACATCAATATGATTATAATCAACATTTTACAGTAATCTTAGTTAGGTTTATATTCTATACATCAATCTGTTTATAATCAACATTTTACAGTTATCTTAGTTAGATTTATATCCTTTACATCAATATCATTATAATCAACATTTTACAATCACCTTAGTTAGGTTTATATCCTTTACATCAATCTGTTTATAATCAACATTTTACAATCGTCTTAGTTAGGTTTATATCCTTTACATCAATCTGTTTGTAATCAACATTTTACAGTAATCTTAGTAAGGTTTATATCATTTACATCAATCTGTTTATAATCAACATTTTACAATCATCTTAGTTAGGTTTATATCCTTTACATCAATCTGTTTATAATCAACATTTTACAGTCATCTTAGTTAGATTTATATTCTTTACATCAATCTGTTTATAATTAACATTTTATAGTAATCTTAGTTACGTTTATATCCTTTACATCAA
>NW_008709190.1:1515770-1519693 GCF_000327385.1 Lottia gigantea
TGAGGATGGGCAATGCCACGCAGTATGCAATAAGGAGAAATTTTGCCAGGAAAGTGGTATCGATCTACCCATTTTTGATTTTCAACAGCTTGATTAAAACTTACGGAATGTTTCTCTTGAGTAAGTTGATTCTCTAATAATGATTTTATATTAGTTACATTACGTAGTTCAGTATTCAGTTCCTCTATTCTACATTTATGATGGTTGAGTTCAGTTTCTAATTGTTTATTAGATATCTCTAGATGTTTTATCTCTGTTTTATACGAAGCTATATCTCCATCTTTAACTATCAATTCAGATTGTATAGCTTGTTGTCCCATCTCACTCTGATCTACCTATAAGGCAAAACCACACATTATTTTTCTTTCCTTCTTAAATTAGAGGATCTAAAACTTGTTGATCACCTTTGTAAGCTTATATTTATTCCAAGCAAACTCCAGCAGGAGCACAAAGCAAACAAGAATATTCATCTATTCATGACAAGAGCTCATCTTAAGATATTCACATAAGTTTTTGATTCGTAATATATGAAATTTAATTGATAAGAGCTTATCTTAAAGATATTCACATGAGTTTGTGACTTTTAAGATATGAAATTTAAGTGACAAGAGCTTATCTTAAAATATTCACACAAGTTTGTGACTCGTAATATATGAAATTTTATTGACAAGAGCTTATCTTAAAAATATTCACACAAGTTTGTGACTCTTAAGATATGAAATTTTATTGACAAGAGCTTATCTTAAAATATTCACATGTGTTTGTGACTCGTAATATATGAAATTTAATTGACAAGAGCTTATCTTAAAAATATTCACATGATTTCAATTGAAAAATTTAAAAAATTACCTTGAGCAAAACAGAATTGATTTCTGCTTTCATTTTTTCAACATAATCTTTCTCTGTTTGTAAATCTTTCTGTAGATGAATGATTTCTTTCTGTTGATAAGCTTTCTCTTTAGTTAAATAATCATTAACTTCATAGGTAGCTGAGTTCTCTTTCATCTGAAACAGATATTGCACTTTCATGACTCTACTCTTTTTAATTTGCCGTTTTCTTAAAATTTGATGATCCTACAACTAATTCTCATATAAGAAACCTATACAACCTTCCCATATACTGAGCCTATACAACCGTCCCATATACTGAGCCCGTACAACCATCCCATAAACTGAGCCTGTACAATCATCCCATAAACCAAGCCTATACAAGCTACCCATATACTGAGCTTATAAAACCTACCCATATACTGAGCCTATACAACCGTCCCATAAACTGAGCCTGTACAATCATCCCATAACCCGAGCCTATACAACCTACCCATATACTGAGCTTATAAAACCTACCCATATACTGAACCTATGCATCAATTTCATATATGAGCCTATACAACCATCCAAAATTCCCAGTTTTAATAAACTATTCCATAAACTGAGCCTAGATACAACCATCCCATATATACTAAGCCTATGCATCAATTTCACAAACTGAGTCTATACAACCATCCCATAAACTGAGCCTATACAACCATCCCATAAACTGAGACCTATACAACCATCACAAATTCTTAGTTTAAATAAACCATCCCATATACTGAGCTTACATAAGCATTCCACATTCTAAACACTATGAACAATTCTGTTTATGGAAATAATGTGATATTCCATCTCAAAAACACACCTTACCTTAAATATGATATCACTGGTCAATCTTTCAATCTCTTCTCTAGAATTGTTATTTTCTTTATCTAAATTCTCAACACGGTGATGTAAATAACTCATTTCAACTTGGTTACGTCTGAAATAGAATAAGATTTCAATCAAATTGCTCTTCATCTAATTTGGGTTAAGAAAATGACACAATACAATATTTAATGTCAATCTTGTGACATCGATCATAACACATTATTTGTGCCATACCAGCATTGTAGAGTTGACTGGAATAATGAGAAAAGATGATCTATTTAAGGTCACAGGTCAAGATTGGAAATCAAGATATCCAAATAAATTTTTTTATAATAATATCAAACAAAATGATTGAAAAATTTCTCTTCTCCATTTATTCATAATTCTTATCTATTTCAAATGAGACCTGGCAAAAAACCATTCAATCGCATTTTTAAGATTTCGCTTGCAGTTTGATTACGGTATATAAATATAGAAAAATAAAAGATTACTTACTTTTGTTTATCATTAAACATCTCTAATTCTCTATCTTTACCATCTAATAATAATGTTAGTGAATTGATTTCAGATAGCATCTTAAACAAGAGAAACATAACATGATATTCAATAACGCCCATAACACACTGTATTTGAAACTTTTGAACTTTGGGATATTGTCCCTTTAATGCCTTTAAAAGATTTGCTGTAGTTATATTCAAGAGTAGAGGCACAAAAAAGTTTTTTTTCAATTCTGTTTGAATAAAGGGTTAAGGATGGATCTGTGCATGCTAATTATCTACTTGACTACCCTCAAATTTTTAGTGAACCTTTTCACACATGCAATCTTTCCATTTATTACATGAAACTGTATTTGTGTGATTGGAAGAGCTCATTGTAAATGATGCCTGTCAACTGTGGCCTAGCGATCTTACTAGTCCCTTACCTCATCAAAATCATAATTTTCACCCTGTTTATATTTAAGTTTACTGTGTTCATATGTTGCTTTGTCCTCAAATCTATGTAAAACTTGTTGTAATTTACTCTCTAGTTTCACTAAATCTTCTTCATTGATAGCCTTCTCTTCATATAATACATCTCTCTCTTCTCCTATATTCTATAAATATAAACATATAATACATCTCTCTCTTCTCCTATATTCTATAAATATAAACATATAATACATCTCTCTCTTCTCCTATATTCTATAAATATAAACATATAATACATCTCTCTCTTCTCCTATATTCTATACATATAAACATATAATACATCTCTCTCTTCTCCTATATTCTATATAAGTAATAACATATAATACAAGTTGAACACCTTTCTGTCACTCTACTACTACAACTTACCTTCATTTGTTGTTCAAGATTATTTTTCTCCGATTCTAAATGAACTATTTTAGATTTTTCATCATTGAGTTGTTGCCTGGTAGTAGATAGTTCTTTTCTGATTTCTTCATTTTCATCTTGAGATGTTTTTAATGCTGATGCTGCTTGCTGTAAAATAATAAAATATATCTCTATATTAGATTTGAAAAAAGTAATTTTCATAATTATCAGTGGAATATCCAGAACTTTGGATTGCAGGGGGTCACTGCCAATATTTTTTCAATCCATTGTAAGGGGGGTAATTATTTGCAATTTTAAATTGACAATACAGTCTGATTAAAGCCTTTTAAAGGGATTGTACACAGGCTTTCTGAACTTTTTGATGTGTATTGGATAAAATGAGAGCATCGATTTGTACCGTCACAATTTTCAATCAGATGTCTGTGGTTCCTGCAATTCCACTAAAAACAAGTGTTTGATGACGTCACTTATTACAAAATATGCTTTTATATGCTTTATCACATAAGACGTCATCAAATTTAGAAAACATTTTTAGAATCCTATTAAAAACTGAACTTCTGTATTCTTGAAAGTTACGTACCACTATATCTGATTTGAGTTTATTGATCTGGGCCTGTAGTTGTGATATTTGTAACTCTGTAGATGATTGAGTACGTGTAGGGGGAGGATGTTTACTGGTATACTGATGTAACTGTATCTCTAATTTATCATTCAAATCTTTTACTTGACTCATTTCTAGTTCACATATTTGTAACTGAAATAAATACATCATAAACATTGTCTATCTATCTAGTATATGAATTGAATTGAAAATCATCTTATGTCTTTGAGGACATGACGCAACAATGGAAAATTTTACCATAGGCAAATTTGTTTACTTTTTTTTTTCAAATTAATAATTTG
>NW_008709190.1:1519743-1556167 GCF_000327385.1 Lottia gigantea
ATAAACATATAATACATCTCTCTCTTCTCCTATATTCTATACATATAAACATATAATACATCTCTCTCTTCTCCTATATTCTATATAAGTAATAACATATATAATACAAGTTGAACACCTTTCTGTCACTCTACTACTACAACTTACCTTCATTTGTTGTTCAAGATTATTTTTCTCCGATTCTAAATGAACTATCTTAGATTTTTCATCATTGAGTTGTTGCCTGGTAGTAGATAGTTCTTTTCTGATTTCTTCATTTTCATCTTGAGATGTTTTTAATGCTGATGCTGCTTGCTGTAAAATAATAAAATATATCTCTATATTAGATTTGAAAAAAGTAATTTTCATAATTATCAGTGGAATATCCAGAACTTTGGATTGCAGGGGGTCACTGCCAATTTTTTTTCAATCCATTGTAAGGGGGGTAATTATTTGCATTTTTAGGGAGGGGGGGGGGGGGGGAGGTGAAGGATGGAGGGGTTTGCATGTTACATTCAAATTCAGGAAAGGAACTTTTTCTTTTGATTTCTGCTTTATATTGATGGTATATCTATGCAAGTTTGTCTGGTACTGGTATTACGAAGTATTGATACATCATCACGCGATATGATACATGGTGGCATGTCATATTATGATGTATCAATACACTAATGCCAACACAATTCAAAATTGACAATACAGTCAGATTAAAGCCTTTTAAAGGGATTGTACACAGGCTTTCTGAACTTTTTGATGTGTATTGGATAAAATGAGAGCATCGATTTGTACCGTCACAATTTTCAATCAGATGTCTGTGGTTCCTGCAATTCCACTAAAAACAAGTGTTTGATGACGTCACTTATTACAAAATATGCTTTTATATGCTTTATCACATAAGACGTCATCAAATTTAGAAAACATTTTTAGAATCCTATTAAAAACTGAACTTCTGTATTCTTGAAAGTTACGTACCACTATATCTGATTTGAGTTTATTGATCTGGGCCTGTAGTTGTGATATTTGTAACTCTGTAGATGATTGAGTACGTGTAGGGGGAGGATGTTTACTGGTATACTGATGTAACTGTATCTCTAATTTATCATTCAAATCTTTTACTTGACTCATTTCTAGTTCACATATTTGTAACTGAAATAAATACATCATAAACATTGTCTATCTATCTAGTATATGAATTGAATTGAAAATCATCTTATGTCTTTGAGGACATGACGCAACAATGGAAAATTTTACCATAGGCAAATTTGTTTACTTTTTTTTTTCAAATTAATAATTTTGAAGAACTGCCTTTGGCACTTAGAGCCTCTGTATTAAACTCATTTGAAATTAAAGTTTAATTCTGTTCATATCAAACATTAAAAGAGATTGTAAGGAGATTATTGAAACTTTTTATGTGTATTAGAAACAATGATAGCATCGATCTGCACCATTAAAAGTTTCAGTCCAGCTTCTGTGGTTCTTGCAATTTCACTAAAACTATGCATTTAATGACTTCACTATTGCAAAAATTTCTACTAATCATCATTATATATTATGCCATCTGTGACTGTTTATTATTCAGTCTGTTAGTCATAGCATTTAATGTATCTTTTAGTACTTCTATCTGGTTTAATTTCTCTTTCTCTGATTTACCAATAGTATCTAATAATGTTATCTTCTGTTTCAACTGATGATTACAACTATCTACCTACAAACATTTAAATTGAGGGATATCACACTTTGTCAGGTATATATACTTATTTCTTTTCAGGTGTAAGGAACACTGATAGCATCGATTTGCACCTTTTTAAGTTTCAATTAGACATCTGTGGTTATAGCAATTCCACTAAAATCAGGCATTTTATCACGTCACTATCTCAAAGGTATAGTTTATGTATCAATAGCAGCTTTTGTGATAGTGATGTCATAAAACACTAAGTTTAAGTGGAATTGCAAGAACCACAGACGGCTGATTAAAAATTGGAATGAGAAAACCTCATTCGAATTTCTTGAAGCACCAGAATTCAAAATTTATTCTTAATTCCTTCTTTTCAGAAGAATTCTAACCTGTGATTTCAGATCGGAAGAATGTTCCTGATAGAAGTATAACTCTTGTTTAATCTCTTGTAATTTACTTTCTGTTTCTTTATAATGAGAATTAGCTTTCTCAGCTTGTATATCTTTCTCTTCTAATTCACTTTCTAGAAATTTAATCTGAAAACACAAAATGACCATTAATTCTACTTTTTACATGTAGTTGGAGACAACACAAAAATGAAATAATTCAACAAGCAAACAATTCTTAACTCTTAACAAAAAGGAGAGAAGTTTTGAGTTTTTGAAAAATTGAACTGTTTTTTGCCATATTTCATTTTGCCGGGAATATAGTGAAGAGCTGCAGTGACTATATCAAGAGTTATCCATGGGCATGTATATCCATATTTGAGTTATCCATGTATATTCTACAATGTTCCTGTGTCCCACTCACAAGGTACCACAATACAGATGAGGGGTATGTTTTTCCCCACTCTGAAAAATCCTTAAGTCAATGTAATGTAATGTAGTATCGTTAGGGGCATAGGCACATTGTAGAATATCTGGTAATGTCTATGAACTCATTAAAGGTTCACCTTTATATTGATGTCAAAAGTTATACCAAATTTATCTCATTTCTCATATTTGGTTAAGGTCGCTCCTTGTACAGTGACATTTTATGTCTGGCCCTAAAAGCGTCAATATATCATATCATGGAAACCTCGTATAACGATAAGCGACACGAAATTACTTTTCGAGAAAACGCAAAAAACCATTTGTACGCGTATTTTGTTAAAATCTATTTTACGGCTATACATGTTTTCATTCTTTGAAAATTTAAACCTCGTATAACAATTTGACCTGTTCAACCAATAACTCGTATGATAGTACAGTATATGCGGTTTTTCATTCTCATCCCAGTAAAAGAAACTTATTGAACCTCGTATAATAATATATTTTACAAGATTTTAAATCAGACTGTTTATATACGTGTTATTTAATTAGTGGTTTTTGGGTTATTTACAATCAAGCTTAGAATAAGAGGTTTTGATCACAAGATCTGTGCTTTTACGAGCTTTCGAGCGGTCCAAAGAGTTAAAATGACCAAATACGGCATGAGGACTGGTTTCAAGCGGTCACCCACGATATGTATATCAGGTCTGAGAAATGGATAGAGCCAGATTTGCTGGCTACACTTACTCTAGTTTGTAGAAGTTCACTACCCTTGATATCTTTCTGTTGTTGTGTATTATGAAGTTGTCTTGTAATATTATCTAATTGTTGACTGAGTCTAGAGTTTTCAGCTCCTAATATACCACATTTCTCACTTAATTTCTTCATTTCTGCTTGTTGATTGGAAACCTAAAACATTAAAATCTGGTGTTGTCAAATTTTGCCTGGTTTCCAACTTTTCAAATCTGAAGATACTTCTCTTTGCAATATGCATTTAAGGCAAATGTCAAAGTCACAATCCTTTTTTCCTTCTTAATATAATTTTGAACTTTTAGTACCTAAGATAGCTTAAGAAAGCCATTCCAGCTGATGGCCACTTTTTCACTTGAGAGCTAATGGTCTTTTTCACTTGAGAGCTAATTGTCACTTTTTCACTTGAGAGCTAATGGTCTTTTTCACTTGAGAGCTAATGGTCTTTTTCACTTGAGAGCTATTTGACCTTATTTCACTTGAAATTCAAAAGGATTCCAAGATTTTAAGAAACTGAGTATGATAATTGAAAAAAAAAGTTTGCGATATACACCCATTGACCAAAGAAACAAAGCTTGTAATTTTAGTCTAAATAAAATTGGTTCAGCCTACCTGAGTTGTCAACCGATCTATTTTCTGTTGTTTTCTAACATTGGTATCATCAAGAGATAATCTAGATGTTAACAGAGATAGTTCAGATTGAGCATCTTCTAATGCCTTATTACGACTATCTAACTGAGCTTGTAATGACTGTAATTCTATCTTCTGTTGTTTATTAGTTCTATTTTGTTCAGTCAGTTTATCTTCTAGTTGACGTATTTCTATATTTGAACGTTTGATCTCAACTGAAATTTACAACCTCGACAAAATATAAACAAGCTCAGAAACTGTTCTACATGAACGAAATGTACATGTTATCACATGATGGTTTCATAAGCTTATAAAGGCAGTATATTGCCTTGCTATTGACAACATACACATTAATCTTCTTTCCCAGGAAACTCTTATAGGTGTCGGCACACGAGCGGTCTTGGTCAGAGATTTTTGTCACTGACTCGAATCTAGAGTATAATCTTGCATGTGCCCATGCTTCCACGATAAGATTATCGAGTCGCCGACAGGATTCATAATAACTTTGATAATTGTTTCTGATAGATTTATCGTCTGCAAGACAAACCGTCATCATCCAATCAGATTCCTTTTAGTTTCAATTGCATACTCCGCACGTGATTATCAACATGGTAGAAAACGAACGACTAGAGATTTAGGTCTTCTCGTATGCTTGTGGCAGTCATTGAAACTCAAGGCAAGACTCTAATGGGCGACAAAAGTCTCCAACCAAAACCGCTCGTGTGCCCGCACCTTAATCAGGCATATAGCAAAAATATCAAGACAAGATAATAACCAATTAACTGATGGAGCCTTTTTTGACAACCCTGCGTGATCTGCTTTAACAAAACTTTAGCAAAAAACAACTTGTCGACTCTTTTTCATTTCCCACTGTTCAAAGGTTTAGGAGCAGAGATGATGATTTGGGTTGAATTTTTGTCTTCAACTTAAAAAACAAACTGAACTACAATCAAGGCTATTGATTTTTCAAACATGACCGGCCGCGCAGCTCAAATGTCCGAGAGTTTCAAAAATCTCTAGGACATCAAGTGTACAATAAGCATCCTAACATACCTTCATCTACTGTTGACTGTGTATTTGTAGTGTTACTAGATTTTAAACTCTCTCGTAATGATTCATTCTCTGCTCTGATAGCTTCCATCATATCAGTTAATGTCTTTAATTTACCAAAAGCATTATGTCTTTCTTTAGTTAAACTGCCTAATTGTCTAAAAAAAAACAATCAAAACTTTGAGTAAACAGGGACCAAAAAATTCTCAAAAAATCTATACCAAAAGTTTGGTGGAAAACAAGACAGGACCCTTGAGAAATTATAGACTGCAAAAGAAAAAATCATGGATAAATACTTCTAGAAAATTGATTACTTGCAATGTTTCAATGTGGTTAATGTTTTTTATAATCTTGAGAGAGTTATGAAACACTGATCTAATTATAATGTTATTTTAAGGAATAGTTATATCTTAATAATCAGTAATTATCTTTTATACATTATAATCATTCTTTTATACATTATAATAATTCTTTATATACATTATAATCATTCTTTAATACATTGTAATAATTCTTTTATACATTATAATAATTCTTTAATACATTGTAATAATTCTTTTATACATTATAATCATTCTTTATATACATTATAATCATTCTTTAATATATTGTAATAATTCTTTTATACATTATAATCATTCTTTAATACATTGTAATAATTCTTTAATACATTGTAATCATTCTTATACTCAATTACCAGTAGTTTAATATCTGAATTAAATATTACATATTACAATAATAATAATAAAATATTTTCACTGTTAAAATAGTGCTCAATACAATAATTGTAGAGCCATATAGAAATATTAAAACAGAACTGAAGTTGTCTTAAGATCACATAGCTTGAAACACTGAATAACAACATGTTTTTTTAGGGTTCTGTTTTAAGTTTGCTAAACTTTATTTTGCATAGAATTAGGATAGAATTCAATGAAATAGTTTATAAAAAAATAAACTTTTGTTCATCTGTCTTTGTTATATATTTTGTTATGTTTTGTGCTCATTATTTTAACTAATGTAAACACTTTATGTTGAAACATTATGTGCTTAATTTCATTAATAAAATGTGCTTAATCCACAATATTGTCATGTGTTTATGATATTAACGTTGTATGTATAACACTGTGACCTAGGCCAGTGCTTTCATTGAGACTCATCTCAATACACCCTAACATCTATACAAAACTTTTGGTGACAAAAGGAATAAAAATCTGAGTAATGTTCTTGTCCATGGTAGATTAGATCCCCTTTCATTAACTCCCTGAAGCAATGGCTTTGCATTTCTGAATTATATGTTTATCTTGTAAATCTCTCCAGAAGTAAGCAATTTCTTATCAAATTGTTGTATCCCAATGCTGAAATCCACAGTCTCTACTTGTGAACTAGGACAGTGCTTCTAATAGGAGGGTATCTCTTATAACACCTTATACTATACATTGTGTAGTTCAATAATACTCACTCTTTATAAAGTTGATCTAAGGAATCTTTTTCTGATTTCATATCTTCCAATTTTTCCTCCATTGTCTTGATTTTGCTTTCAAAATCATCTTTCATTTCTTTTAATGACTGAAATACCATCAAATCACTTTGAAATATTAGCTTTTACAAATATTGGTATGCAAATAAATAATTTACTCTCTAATAATAAAGTCCGAAAAATTGATATGTTGAAAGAAACCCCATTAGTAACCTTTTAAATAATTCACTTTTTCCACATAGATTTTAAGAAGATTAAATATATATTTCAAAATAGCTCTGCACTTATATATATTGAGTAGAAAATTATGCGAATAACAAAAAAAAAAAATTTTAGGTGATTAAAAACAAAAATAATGTTGATGCATACTGACAAATTGTGATGCAAAAATTATTAAATATTTTCTTAGCATTTGTAAGTAGCAATACTATTTGCAATGTGACATTTCTATTGAACTAGTGCAGTACCTCAGCATATTTAAAGAAAAATGTACATAAGGATTAACTCTATGTTAAAGTAAGACTAATTGTAACATTCATATTACAAAAGATTATAGATATTGAAACTAAGAAGTATTTATCCAGACAAACATCTTAACTGGTTCTATCTATTTTGTCCAAATGGTGGAGACCAAATGTCAGATATTGATTCTTACAGGGGCAGATTCAACCTCCATTTGGCTAATCGTACATACGTCTTTTAGCTAAGCCAATCAGTAATAGTGTTCACAGCTCACCATCGTAATTTGAGCCTTCAAATCCACAATTTTCATTGACAGTTAAAATGACAACTTTTTCATATACAGAAAAGACATATAGAAATAGAAAGTGAAATTCATAGTTTTTTTTTTGTATATTTCTTGAACTTCTGAATACTATTTGAAATGTATATTCAAGATCAAAATCAACCTATAGTAAGCACTAGGTACTAGATAAAACATGGAAAAGTAAGGCAAAAAAACACAAAACATGTGATAGTTCAAAATTAGTGCATAGATAGTTATAGCTTTATAAAAACTTACGATTTAACAACATACACATATAACTAAGGATACATAGCAACACACAGATAATACATCTAAAGATACATAAGAAACATGCAATTAGTGTATTTGGTTTGATATACTAGGCATATTGATACTGGAGAACACATTTGTAAAAATTGCAGGTCAAATTTCAAAGCAATCAAAGAAATTTAAGGGGCCTTTACAGACACAAATTTGAAGCCAAAAAAGCAACATCCAACTTGAAAAGGTTTTAGTATTAAAGGGACAAGGGCAGTCTAATCAAAATTAGACCTAACTTCCAGTCTGATTAAAATTAGAACTAACTTCTGTTCCTATTTTATTAGTTTCGTTTGGAATGTGTTATTAGCTATATGTTTTGTATGTAACCACTACAGTCAGGTTTAACACTGTCTTGACCTTTCATTCTGTTAACCTTTGTGACAGGAACAATAGGTGCATTCCAAGGCATATCAGACATATCAAGTCGGCTAGTCTTATACACCTCGGAATGCACCTATTAATCGCGTCACATTATTCCGTTGCTGGAAAGAGCAGCCACGTGATAGGTTAAAACTGAGGTCAAGCAAAGGTTAACAGAATGAAAAGTCAAGAAGGACAGTGTTAGACCTTACTGTAGTGGTTACGTACAAAGCTAATAGCTAATAAAACATTCCAAAGAAACTAATAAAATACGAACGGAAGTTATATCTAGAATGGGACAAGGGTTGCTTACAATAAGGGTTGATTACAATAAGGGTTGATTATATAAATTGAATAAAAAGTTGGTTATAATTTATAAATTCACAAGTTATAATAAAGGTTCAGTCAAAGGTAAAGGTCAACTAAAGCAGGAATCTAAGCTAGTTACAGGAATTGTCACCTTTAAACCAGCAATAACATCATTGTCAGGTAGATTCATGTCCTCAAGAGTTATCTCCCATTGACGTTTTTGGTTAACAAGGCTTTCTCTTTGGTTCCATAAATATTCAATGATTTCATTTTCTTGACCAAAACTCAGACCTTTTTCTCTCTCAAGGAGTGTGAGTATTTGATTTATGTCATAAACCTTAGAAAAAATATAACTCTTTTATGTTTTATTTGTGTACAGGACACATTTAAAGGGATTGTTAAGAGGTTTTCTGAATTGTTCATGTATAGAAATTTTGTTTAGAAAACCTCTGCATCATCCCTTTAAGTTTTCAATGTGCTAATCTTAATTCATGCTTGATCTTGTGAAGACTCGTTGTGAATTCACTTCACATAAAACATGCACACAAATTTTACCATTCTCCAAGTGAGTGGCTATAGCAGTGACACTGTTAAAGTTAAAGGTATACTACCTCTTAATATGACCAAAAAATTGAAATTTTGAAACTTGACCAATAAGAGTATATAATTATCAGTTGGACTTACCAGGTACCATGACTAAAGAATAGAATCTCTATATAAGACAATATCTCCATTAAACTAAATAATTATTGAAATACACTTCTAAGCATGTTTAAAAATTACTTAGTTTAATGAATGTATTACTTAGTTTAATGAATTATTACTTAGATTTAATGAATTTATTGGATTATAGAGGGATTCTGTTGTATAGTTATAACACCAAAAAAGTCCACTGATGAACAAATATTCAGTTTAACCAAGTTTAAAATTTCAATATTTTTTGGTCATTCTAAGAGGTAGTCTACCTTTAAAAAATATGATTCTCACCTTCTTGGTTTCTAAACGTTTACTACTATGAATGCTATAAGGAATGTCAAAATCTAATTTGGAAGACTCTATGACTGAATCATCAATAGGCAAAGAAAGAAGGAGTTTTTCATTGCGAGATTTAACATCTCGTATTTTGATTTCTAAATTTCGTGTTTTATCTTTCTCTCTTTGTAGCTGTCTTGTGTATTCTTTTTCCATTGCCTGCAAAAAATCAAATTTCTTAATTTGTTTACCTTCTTAAGCATTATTCTCACCTGTGCTGAATCTCAAAATGATTGCCTTGTTGACCCACCCAGTCTCAACACATGCTATTGTAGTTAGGATGGCTGAAAAGCTGCAAATGTACTTGCTAAAACATAAACCGACAGTAAATGACATGGAAATGACTTATGATTATTGTGCCAAGGGATAGCACAGTTCTATCAGTTATAGATCAAAATAGTGTATATCTCTAATATAAAAGTAATGGTGCTATTAGGCTAAAACTTGACCTCAATAATATTAAGTCTGCTCAAAATCTGAAAGGACCAAAGTAGATTTATTACCTGTAGTCTGGCATTTTCACTGAGTAATTTCTCTTCTGTTACAGACAAGCTGTTACCTCGATCTTCTCTTTCTAGTTTCAGTCTTTCTTCAGTTACTTCTAATCTCTTCTCTAACGCCAGGGCCTAGTAGTCAGTCAGAGATTGACAGCAGAAGACAGAATGTAAGCAGAGAGGACAGCAAAGTGGATGGTGATAAACAGCAACGGTTAGGATTGAGTGCAGGACAACAGAAATGTAGATGGTGATAAACAGCAAGAGCAGAAACAGAAGAACAGCAAAGTAGATAGAGATAAACAGCAATAGTCAATGATTGTGTTAGTCAAAAGTAATAATCATACAAAACAAGTAAAACAGCAGACAGTTAACAGATAGAAATTTTTATTAATACAAAAACATAAAATATTAGCAGTGATAAAAATTGTAGAACACAGGAAAATCAAAGTAAAATGAGCATAATGAGAAGACATGGCAAGAATATTAGCATATAGATAACAGAGTAAGATAATAGGAAGAAAAATAGAAAGAGAATTTGATGAATCATTAACAACAACAAGTACATTGAAACATGGTATTCATACAAATTTACTTATATTGCAAAAGATCAAAGACCTAGATAGTCTTTTATCATTTCAACTTTTGTAATACATGCTTTTAGCAAATATATTACACAATGTTTGTGTTATTTTTTTTTTTTACCAAATTAAAGCTATAATATAGCAAAGCTGTGTCAATTGTCAATACAAATATTGTCAATATCCCATATCAGAGTTTTGTGGTTTAACAGGTAGGCTGAAGTAGAGTCAGAAAAACTTGGTCCTGTTTTATGGGGACTTTTCCACACCTCCAAAGGTGCAGGTTTTTTTTAATCATATTTATTTATCTCTAATCCACAAACGCCAACACCATTCATCGCCAACACAAAAGTAGCAGTGATAGACCAGCATCAGAGTTTGGAAGCTACTATGTAATTAAATATGCCTCATTAGAGGTGCGGAAAATCACCATGAAACGGGTATTAGTTTCTCTGACCCTACTCCAGCCAACAACTTTTACATTAGCTATCAGAGGCTGGAATAGAGGCAAATGTTTTGGACTATAAGGATAAGACAAGAAACTAACCTGCTGATGAGCTAGAGAACCACCTGTATCTAGTTGTTGCTGTAACATATCTCTGACTTTATATACTTGTAATAACTGATCAGTACCATCACTTAATCTCTGAGATAAATCTTCTACTTGTTCTTCACTCTCTCTTAATAACTTTCTTAATTTCTCTACTTCTTGCTACAATTCATTTACAAATCTCCTATCATACTTTTGACATCTCCACCATGTCAAGTTATAACGAACTTTATTATTATACCTTGACTGCATTAGTCACCGTTCTTCTATCAAGGAAGTTTGTAAATGAAAGAGATTTGATTGGATTTTACTCTTGCAAGAACAGCCAATCAGCGACCTTGACAAAAAATCTGTGAACACAAAGTCATAATTTTACAGGCTTTCTGCGGAGGGCTTTCATTGGCTGTTATCACTGGCCTACAATCCAATCAAATCGCTGAATTCCATGATACAAGAATAGTGACTATAGTGACTATAAGTCTGTAATAGCTTGACATTATGAAGATGATTTATTGATGGTCAGAATGCAGTTCAATGTGATTTGAATTTTGAAAGGCAGAATGTAAAAATGCTACAAATTGTTTAATTCTCATAATTCTTTCTAAAATGATTTTTAGATGGAATACTTAACTCCAGATTGGATTCTGAGTTTTGTTTTGCATTCGGTTTCATTAGTACTTTAAGTTTCTTTAAATTTTTAATCACTTATTCACTAATAATCAAAGAAGCAAAGGCAAAAGTCTTTATTCTGAGGCATTTAAATGTGAATGAATTTTTTTTTCCCAAAACATGATTCTTGACTGTCTTATATCCAGTATTTTGATAGTACTTACTGTTAATAATTCAGATTCTCTCATATAGGCTTCCAATGTTTTATTTCTATCACTGGTACGTAGGTGTTGGGTCTCTTTCTTCATATTAGATATCTGTTTCTCAAATGATACATTCTGCAATCAAATGTTTATATCATATAACTAATGGATATATACTAACTATATTTAGCTATCAATGGTCTTTAAGGGCCTTAAGTGATAAAGCATATTTGCGATTAGTGACGTCATCAAACACTTAGTTTGATTGGAACTGCATGAGCGACAGATGTCTGACTGAAATTTGTAATAGTGCAAATTAATGCTATCACTGTCCCTGATACACACATTTTTTTAGAAAACCTCTTTAGAATCCCTTTAATTGTATGGACAGGAAATGTGAAAATGGCTACAAGACTTACCTCACATCTCAACAGTTCATCTTCTTTCTGAAAATCAGCGATTTTACTCTCCAAAACCTGAACATGTTCCTCTAATTCTACTCTATTTCTGTGACATATTTCTGATATTTCAATATTCATAGATCTTTCTATAACACCCAAGGCATCTTGTGAGATGTTTAGTTTCTCTTCTAGGTCTGATATTCTAGCTGCAATGATTATTATATTTCATAAACATAACAACATTGTTTATATCATCTTAATCTATTCCAGATCTTTAATATAATCATGAATACAACTTGTTGAATTTTGTAAGGTGGATGTGCTTATTATTGCCAATGAAATAAATTTTGACATGAGAATTAAATAAGTGGCGTTTCTAGGGGGGCAAGCAGGGCCCACAAAATTTTCAAGTGGTGCCACAGACCATTTCTTTATAAAATAGTTTTTTGCTTTCTAGAAGATTACTGTATTCTTTTGTCTAATAAAATTCTGTATAAATCATGTTTATTGCCAAAAAGCCATAATCCATGCTAACCACTGTTAAAAGTATACAGACAATGCAATTGTCAATGCAAAATGATTAACAGATACAGGATATACCAGAAAACCTCATATACAGTAAGGAAAATGCATATCAATTGCATCAGATTGTTGATAGAGTCAACTGCAGAAATACACAAATCCAAACATTTGGATCTCAATTAGATTTTAGATCAAAACCAAATTCTGTTTTACTACTTTTGAAATCAACCATATTTGATCCATATATCTCATAAATTATCAATTGAAGGGACATTCCTTTTTTTATGTGGGTCAAAAATATTTTTTAGCTCAAATTTGTGAAAACTATCTATACACCAAAATCTAAAGATGTGTGTTCCAAATACCAGACTAGGTCAAACTGATTAATTAACAATTAGTACTCTCTGTTTTTAATCAACCCTTTTAAAATAAATTCAGTTTGATCAAGTAGATACATAGATATACATAGCATACTTTAGAAATATTTTCAGGTATAATTTACGACGTTTTTGATAATGAAAATGTTTTATAAAAAAACGGAGTATCCCTTTAAATATGTCAAATTACACAAATAAATTCTTACCGATAATCAAACGAATTTCAATAATTTTCAGTATATACGGAACATTCATGTTGCAGGATTTTCAATGCTCGAAAAAAGACAACCCTGGCCTATGAACCCTAAGTTAGATATATCAAATTTAACAGACCCCACCCGAATTAAAATATTTTCTCTCTTAAGTCAATAGAGAAGATAACATTATAGAGTAAGGAGATAGTTTGTTTACTCTTATTAAGTGGCCCTTATCACATAACATTCATTATGAAAGTCATAAATTTCTTTTATACTGGACATAACAAACGCAATTTCAGAGTAGTCATAATAGGATACCTTTTAAAATTATAAGCAAGACGTTTAGCTCAAGACAACTTAAAGGGGAATTCTCCTTTTTATGTGAAACATTTTCATTATCAAAAATGTCGTAAATTATACCTGAAAATATTTCTAAAGTAATCTATTTATATCTATGTATCTACTTGATCAAACTGAATTTGTTTTAAAAGGGTTAATTAAAAACTGAGAGTACTAATTGTTAATTAAGCAGTTTGACCTAGTTTTAGTACTTGGCTTAATAATGGCTCGTTATATTTAGTTGAAATCTTTAGAAAACGCAGGAGACATATTTCGCTACAATTTAGCGTTAATTTTACTCAAATCCGTACAGCAAGTAGTAGTATACTAACAGCTTGCAAAAGGCATGATGAACTTTAAAAGGTTACCTTTTACGTAAAGTTTTTGTGTTAAAAAATTAACGGCTGGATTTTTTTAGTTAAAACTTTTAGATACCTTATGGGATACACTTCTATAGATTTTGGTTTATAGTTTTCACAAATTTGAACAAAAGAAATTTTGACCTACAAAAAAGCGGAAAGTCCCTTCGGATTTCTAATTCAAAACAAAGATTCATTTGAAACCAAAGCTTTATTGAGAGTAACCACCACTTTAAGAAAATTACGTACCAGTGGCTGTGTCTAATCTCTGTTTTAATATTCTATTTTCACCATGTAACCTGGTATTCTCTACACTTAATTTTCTCACTTGACCTTCTAAACTTTCCTACGATAAATTCATTAGAATTTAAAACACTATCATGAATATCAAAAAAAAAATTAAAAACAGTTGACCTCATACTGCGAAATATGCGACCATATTGCGATGACCTTCTTGACTTCCCAAAGCGTTCTTAACGCATTCCAGAACATATCGTCAAACCTCGACGTTTGGCTTGAACATGACCAAAATAAACCAAATGACTCGCGTATAGTGGCAAGAATTGCATGCTTATACCACGCTTAAGGGGACCTTGCTCTGAGCCAATTTTCCATTGCAGTAGCAGCACAGTAAGAACTCCTTTCAAGTCTGACACAGCATGGCATGGCATGGTGGCAATTGAATTAACATCTTACTCAGGAGCAAATACTTCCTAAGGATGTCATCATCTAATCTTAAAAAATATGTATAAGCTTAGGCTTATTGAAGCAGATTTGTTTGCATACAGCATTGAATATATATGAAAAAATATAACAAGAAAGGATACACTGCTTAATTTTCAGTGACAGAATCATTTTTCTAGCTATTGCATAATCTTTTACCTTTTCAAGTTGCATGGTTCTAATCTCTGAAGGACTAAGGCTAGATATGGATATTGTTTTTTTCTTCTGAAGATCACCTTCAGATCCCTACAAAAAAATCAAAGTGATATAAAGTAGCACATTAAAAAGAATCATTGTTGATCCGAATTAAAAGAAATCAATGTTTTGCTTTCAATGGATTTTTTTTTTTTTATAATATATCTGAGTATGACAACAATTTGATCTTAATTAGAATACAATTGAAGAGTAGAAATTCTCAGTAATAATAAAATATCAAGTTTCGAAAATATTTTGCTAACAATTCAAACAATAGGTATGTATAACATAATAGACCTTATTAACACGTCTGCCATATTGAATCCAGAAAAAGGCTCATACCGCAGTAAAATGGCCACTTTGATGTCTCTAAAGGTTCCTCCTAGTAACTCAAAACTCATATTTTACATCATTAAATTTGGAATTGCTTAAGTTACTTAATGATACTTTCAGATGATTTTTGCCTTCAAACATTTCTGAGAAAGGGCAGTTTTACGTCCTTTTTTTCGCTGTTTATGAAGTGTTCAGTGACATGTCATATGCATGCATGTGTACAGGTCAGGAAAAAAATCTGGAGATTTGCCTTGAAAAATCTGGAGATTGGGTGATTTTGTTGATTTATGGTAGAGAATTTGAACATTGAAAACGGTAGGTCCCCTGAAAATTTGATCAGGAAAAAAAACAAAAATCTGTAGAATTGGGTATCCCGTCGGTAGAGCGGTAGACAACATGCAAAAGCGGTAGAAACCCGACATCGGTAGATTACACATGTATGGTCATATGCTATTCCTTCATATGACATCACCATCTTATCAATGGATGACTCAATTTGTGATATGAACCTCACTTTCAGTGCCTAAAAAATCTTGCGTGAATAAGGTCTAAAACAGAAATAAGAAAAAAATCAGGAAAATGAATACACAGAAAAGGTGAAGAGAACACAAAACTATTAACGCAACGAAAAATTCAGATAACCCAAAAGCATGCAGACCAAATGTAACACAATGGAGTGATGGTACCTTTAAGTTTTCTACACTATCAAAAAGTCCATCAGCAACTAGATTACTGCTGGTACTGGAATCTTTATCTCCTAAATGACTTGAATCAATACCATTGATACCTGATACCAAGGTATTTGATTCAAAAAGTCTTCTTATATCAATTGGAATCTTGCCACACTGTGATCCAAGTGAAAGGTCTGTAGTCTTTGGATCTACTTCATACAGAGACCAAAAGAGCTTATTCACAGCTGATCGAGTTTTATCAACAGATGGTTGATTTTCTGGAGAAAGACTATACATGCTCGTTTGACTGGTTTGATAGTCAGTAGTAGCTGATTCTCCTGGAGACAATGCTACCTCGGAGAGTTCATCATGATCAATTAGTCTCAACATTTCTTCCATAAAATCTTGTCTGGACACACAAGTAGAACTTTGTCCAGAAGTAAGCTCGTCGTAATTGGTTTGATACAATTCGCTCATTTCATACATAGAAGAGGCAGTAGTGCCTAGGAAGAGTCTCATGAACCATGGTTCACTAATGGTTCCAGACAATTCAGCTGCAGAGTTGAAAATATCAGACAGACGGTTGAAGTATGTTGTAATATCACTCACAGTTGACCAATCTAAGTGTTTTCGACGAGCAGGTTCACTAAAGAGTGCACTTTTGTGTGAACCATAACCAGAGATATGTGCACTTTGGCTGCTGACTACATCAGAGTCTACAGATGGTCGATCTCTTCCTTCCAAAACAGAGAATGAAGATCGTTTGAAAAATGCAAAGCCTGGTGAACTTGGTGAAAGTCTGAATGTATCAATATTAGATGAAGACTCCTCTGTTGATTTTTTCAGATGTTCCTCTACAAGCTTAAAAGGAGTGGTATCAAGTTCACACTTACATGCATCTTGAGAGCTTGGATCCTTATCCAAGGTCTTCCCCTTATCTTGAATTATTTTGGATGGTGTTGTGTATGACATTTTCCCATAAATTCCTTGACCTGACTCAGCTAACTTCTGCTCTCTATCAACAACCTTTCGTAAAATATCTGCACCATCAGAGACATTTGGCATACATTCACATAACATTTGTGATATTTCCTTGTTGTCAGTTTGATTATTGGGTTCAGTTTGCCATCTTAAAAATTCTGAAGGTGTGGTATATGATGAATTGTCATTAGTTAAACTTCTTCCTAATGCTTCTTTAGAATCACTTATATCCATAGCGAGAAACTCAGAAGGGGAAATGTATGAAAGATCATCAGATGATATGATATCCTGGTTTATGGATGAATGTTGGCTGGTAGGTTGATCAGTGCATCTGTTCAGGAGGTCTGAAGGAGATGTGGAGAGAAATTGATCATCTGATTCAATTGTCCTAGCAGTTAGGTCAGACTTATTGGTGTCTAGTCCTTTTCCAGAGGAACTTGAATTTTCATTCTCCTTATCATCAAAGTTTTTGTTGATTGAAAATTCCAACTGTCTTGGAGATGATGATGAGCTGCCATCTTTTGGTACTGATTCATGTAGGTAAATTCTTCTTCTGAGATCATCTGAAGGTGAAAGTGAAAGGTCTGATACAGCTGGTTTTTCATTTTTACCGACATGACAAAATTCTTCTTCATCTTCCAACTTCTTAGTAGTTACTCTTATAAAGGCAGATGTAGTTCCACCATCAGCATTTTGACTTGCTAATACCAAAGGAGAAATTTTTCTGCATGAACCACCAGTTTCAACTTTACCCGGACCATGTGGCTTCAACTTCTTTTTCAAAATATTTGAAGGAGATTCATATTCCTTGATGCTGCTTTTCAGTCCCAGAGCAGCTCCCAACTGAAGGCTCTGTTTACCTATCATTCCTCCCTTCAATTCTTTCTCTTGTTCTTCCCTTTCCAGTTCATCTAAATCTTCCTGAGATACCAGTCCCATTCTAAATGGTGCATTTGTCTGCTCTCTTGGATGCCCAGAACCCAAGCTTCTATTGTGTAATGGGAATGATTGTGACTCCTGCATTAATGTTGGTTTTTGGTGGCCTTGAAAAGGTCTAAGCATTTGAGGTGTGTCCTGAGAACTAGATTGACCATCCATTTTGGAATCTTGCTGACCCTTGCTATCAGCATTGTCATGAGTATCTAAATGACTAGCTTCAGAATCTGTGTCAGACACTGGATAAAATGAATCATCTTGATGTTGAATCATTTCATGCATGCTCAAATATCTCCCATCATCTTTTTCATGTAAAGACAATGGAGTTGAAGAAATCGATGGATCACATTCCACAGAAATTGAGTTGATAGATTGAGTAGAGTCTCGACCAAATTGTATTTGAGTTATTGTTACAACACTTTGTTGCCCATTTTGAGGTGTTCTGTCTTCTGTTGATTTACCATCTTCTGATGACTGTTTTCAAAAGATAACAGAGTATTTTAGAATCGTTTTAAGGAGTATGACAAGATGTTTTTATCTGGGCCCCCTTTAAAATCACCTGGCCCCCACTTTATGCATGCAAGTGGAAAATAAGCAACATATCTTTTTTGACAAATACATGATAGTTAGATTCAACAAAATCAGATGAAAAGTGTTTATTGTAGGGTCTATATTTTGAAGCAATGAAGGTGTTAGTGAGAAGTGCAATAGGTGTTAATGAAATTCTGGTACAAACTGTGATCAAGATATTATTTAAAGATGTTAATATCACATGTCACATTATAAGTTAGTTAGATTTGATATAAACTTACCCTAGCAACTCCATATTGATTTTTATCTTTATCATATATTCCACCTGTAAATCATAAACATTAAAACATTTTCATAATCAAAAAAATTGTAAATTATACCTGAAAATATTAGTATGTTAGACAGTGACATTTGCCTACTCTTTTTCTTTATCTAACTGTCGAGGGATCTTTAACCTGCACAGCTCGTAGCGCAGGGGATCTGGGTTTTTAGTCCCATTAAAACGACTGGACGCTTTTTCCTTGCCCCGCAGCCCCTCTTACCTTCATCACTGACAGGGGGAAACCGGGTTGAAAAATCAGAAGGTATTATCTCTGTCTATGCCTGAATTGAACCCTGGACTTTCGGGTTGCAAGCAAGCGTCTAACTCACTGAGCCACAATGGCTTCCCAATTAATTGATTATGGAATTTGATAATCCATAATTGAAATTAAAAATTCACAGCGGCAATAATCTATTATTTTACGCAGCCCTACATGTAAGTGTGACTAAAAAAAAAAAATGTCAGGGTTTTCTTACCTGATTGTTTAGTAGGTGAACTCATATTCAATTTCAACTTCTACAGAACCAAATCCATTACACTACAAAACGCAAGTTAGAAATATTACTTCACTATGACATCAATATATTTTGAGCATTGGTAGGGCAATCATAGTCATTCAAGTCTAGTAGCTGATTGGTCAAATGATTTGTCAGTAGCCAATAGAAACAAAGAATCAATGATCTGAAATTGGTTTGACCTTAGTATTGTAATTAGTAAGTAAACTGACAGTAAAAGTAACATATTGTCTTCTTACATTATTAATGATCAGAATCTAATTAAAAGGATATCTTATCTGCACCTAACTTTTCTCTCCTACCTTTTATTTGTCTTTCATTATAGGTAGCTTATTAATTATTTATCTATCAGGGAAAACTGTAACTGGCTTCTAAATTAGTCTAAGTTAAGTCTAACCTGAAACACTAATCAGTAGAAATATCTCAGAAATAATTTTTCAAAAACTATCTGATTGCAATAAATGTGTGAAAATTGTTTTGTTTTTTTTTTCGATAAAAGGACACTTTTCATTCTGAAAGCTGAAACACTAATCAGTAGAAATATCTAAGAAATAATTTTTCAAAAACAATCTTATTGCAACAAATGTATTAAAATTGTTTTTTTTTTCATCAAAAAGACACTTTTAAAATGAGTTAAACCTACATGTTTTCATATGATTTCTGCATTTATTTCTGTTTCAAAAATCTATTAACAAAAACAGAAAGTAAGAAAGAAGGAAATATCTATTATTTACGATGATAACAACTTAGGTTCACAACTCAGGATCCTTTCTATCTGCTGATACTATTCCGTGACCATTTACAGCTGGGTGAACTGGAATAACACGTACAGATGACTTATTCAAGGACTCAGTATTTTCACACGCCAATTGAGATTACAACCCACAAGTGTAACTACCAACTAGAGCTGAATTCTGACCAAGTTTTAAAATTTTACTTTAGGATGCCCAAATCTTCTAGCCAAGAATATGACCAACAACAGACACTGTTCCACGGCTCATTTATGCAATATCTTCATAATGGGATAAATTTGATTATTCATGGAATGATATGGAACAGGAATCAAATTCTTTTAAGATTTTGTTGGATAGAAATTTGAATGAATGAATTCATGTGTACAGAGTTGTCATCAGTACTGGTACACTACAAAGGTGAGCTGTGTTGGGTGTTACAGAAGATACTCTCCTATAGAAGCACTGGCAAGTAGCTGTTCGAGTCTACCTACCAAGAAGATGCTAATGATGAGAGATACTGATTAATTAGTCATTCTTATTGTAAATATTCAATAAGATGTAGGTTACTGACAAATGTACACTTTAAGTTTATATGAATCACTTGTCCACATTTTGAGTATTGCCTCTAAGGCTGACCCAAAAATTAAAAATCTTATGATTGGCCAAAATGAGTCATTATTCTTCCATGGACTTACCTGGTAAACTATAAGCTTACATCAAAATCCCTCTATAAAATTTGATAAATCTTGAATAATTAGTAATTATCCAGATAATCATTGAAAAATGATTAAAGATACAGGTAGGCTATTTCCCAAAGTTCAACAGGTAATATCTCACCTTTTTTTTTGGGACAAGTGATATATAACTACATGTCATATGCCATTGATTATTCATCAAAATCTATATATTTTACATATTATAATACAATACATTATTAACCAAGAATATAATAAACATATTAAGCCACGGTTTACTGTGAGTTTTCAACTTTCAAACAACTGAATTTCTATCATGTTATTATCATGAGTACCGAATCAAAGACTGATTTTTTCCCAAGAAGAAGGGAACTTGCCTCCTGAGACTTGCAAATAAGGGGCAGACTGACTTATCAATATTTAAAAGTAGTCTGTTGTAACCCTAGAAATTTTTTCTGTACCATGATGACATGATTAAGGCATGGTAGATATGACCATATTTTGCCGTCTTTTTTAGGGTATGGAACAGTTTTTACTGCATAAAACTAAAGATAAGCTCATGTGCAGTGTGCAGTAACCCCAAAAAATCTATTTAGATGCTGTTACCCTATCTTATTTCATAGATCTATATTTGTCAATTTGTGCTGTCTGTACGTTTGGAAGCAGCAATGGCTCAGTGAGTTAGGAATTTGCTAACCTGAAGGTCCAGGGTTCAATCGCTGCATAGCTCGAGATGATAACTTCGTATTTTTTAACCCAGGTGACATGGAAAAAGCATCTATTCATTCAAGGGGGCAATAAACTGAGGCTCTGTTTGCCATAGACTGTGCACGTTTGCCATAGACAGTGCACGTTAAAGATCTTTCGACTTTTGGATATTCAAAGGCTAATACTAATATTGGGTACTGTAGGATATAGAAAGATCTGAATGAGGGATTATAATACTAGAATTATGACAAGGAAAATAAGTACCGTAGCCTTAGATCAAAGTCCAAGACCCAGTCCAGTGGCAGTATTATGCCTAGCAGACGAAGTTTTTATGCAAGCAGATTATTATCCATTCTTTTCATATTTTGAATCTTACCGATTTTTGAGGTTGGTATCGACATATTTCTATCGCATGGAGGGGGGATATATCAGAACAAACTTTTAGATTTTCACTTATGAATAACAAGACAAAATATTAAAAAAATAATAACTTTTTTTCGCTAAAAAGTTCTTGTCCTTTCAGGTCCTAACCACCGTGCCGTTAGTAGGTATTTTTATAAGTTACGACAATTTTGCGAAGGAAAACTTGTAATAAATGAACACTTTTACTTTTAATAAGCGATATTTGAAGAAAAATAACAATAATTTTCTATATTTAAAGGGTTAAAGTAACATTTAATGCGCTCGATTGCACAAAAATGTTTGTTTACAAAATATAATTACGACAACCAACGAGTTGTCTACCGGAAGTTGATGGTTGCTATCCAAAACAAAAGAATTTTGTCATATCAAATTCAAGAAGCTGCCTTGATATTGAAGGGTTTGTGACCCAATATCTTAAAATTTTCACAAACAATATTAATATTTATTAGACAGTCATGCCGCCGAAAAATGATGGAGGTAAGAAGAAGCTTTCTAAGGCAGAGAAAGAAAAAATGAAGAAGGAAGAGGCAGAAAGAAAAGCTCAGGAAGAAGAAGAGGCTCAAAGAAAAGCAGTGGAGGAAGAGAAGAAACATAAAGAGATGGAGATGTTGCAGGCAGAAGAAAGAAAAAAAATAGAGAAAGAAGAAAAGAAGCATCGAAAGGTACAAATGAATGAACTATTTGAGATATTGGACGCTAATAAAAATGCTCTACAGGAAATGTCTACAAAGAAACTGAAAGATATGAAGTGGGCTAGATACATGAAATGTGATGGTTCTCCTGACCCCACTGTTCCAGGTGAAATAAACACTTACATTAATTTACGTCTGGAAAATATGGACAAAGTTAGTTCGAGTGAGGCACTACAACTGGTAGAACTGGATAACAAATTGATTGAAGAACTTGATTTCTGGTTAGCTCACCCACAAGATTTAACAGAATCAAATGTAGCTAATTATAAGGAAGCCATTACTGATTTGCAGAAATTGATGAGTACGAAATTAAATGATGTGACACTTGATATTTTGTGTAAGGCCACAGAATTACAAGATAATGAAACTTATAACCTTCAATACACTGTCAAATCTGAAAATATCTACCTGTGCGTGTGGGGAAATTTAAGCAAAAAAAGAATAAAACCGTTTGAATTTGTGGAAAAGGGCTTCACCTTTGACATACCAAAAGTTCTTGCACTGACAGACTGTGCCATCCGTGTGATGTTCACTAAATATGATCATCTTTCCTTTAAAAGTAAAGCTTTGTATCCAAAACAAAAGAAGAAAGTCATTGAAGAGCCTGAGGAAGCACCAGAACCTAAGGATGAAGAGGAAGAGACTAAAAAGGAAGAAGGAGAACCATCCGAAGAAGCAGTGAGTGAAAATGTTGAGAAAGAGGAAAAGGAAGATCTGATGGCAACTTTAAATAATTTGGAAGATGAAGATGAGGAAAAAGAACCAGAAGAAAACAAGACAGAAGAAGTAGTTGTTGAAGAGGAAGATGACTTCGAAGATCCATCAACACCTGAACCAGCTGAATGGGAAGATTTTGATGAAGATGATGACATCATTGATCTTAGAGCCTACCACATTGTTGGTGGTGTCATCTCTTTTGATTTGATTGAGCTGCCTCCTCAACCTAAACAAGTTAATACATGGACAATAACTGCACAAATCAGCCCACATGAAGTTCGTCACATACCATACATTGCTGATAACGCCAATTTATCACTCATACAGAAAGAGGTGAAAGAAGGACAGGAAGAGAAGAAAAGAGAAGAACGACCACCTATTAGTATTATTTATAAGCTGCCTGAAGATTCCATGTTTGTAGATGAACCATTACCAGGACGCTGGGATGAAGATATTCAACACTGGCGTCAAGATGGTTTCACAGACGTCAAATTTGATGAAGAGAAAAGAATAGTTCAATTCAAGACCAGCTATTTTGGAAAGCTTGCACTCTTTCAAGACGCCCACATTAACATGCCTTTCCAGTCCTGGGAAATTCGCCCCAGGGGGATAAACAACGCTATTTTTACTATAATTGCTGCTGTTATTGACATTCAAATTGAAATTAAAGACAATTTATGCTGTGTTATTCAACCAACTGATAAAATAGAGCTTCAACCTCTTATTGAGAAATGGATGAAGCCTGAAGAGTTAATCAAAACTTTAAAACGAACAGGTATCGACATCTTCCCCGCTGAAGATTCCTCCAAATTTGTCAACGTCCAAAATAAGGATACTCTTTTAGAAGAAAGAATTTATCAACAAATTGCACTTACTTCATCTTCCATGGCTTATTCGTGGTCCAAGTGGAATTCTGAAGCAGATAAGAGAGCCATTATTTATCTTGGAAGTGAATCATTGAATGATGAATCTCTGTTGGAAGAAGATTGGTCTGTTTTCAAAAGCACAAAAACTAGGGCTATGAAATTGAAAGTGAGTGAAATTAGTGAAAATTTTTCAGATGAACTTGCAGAAGATATTGAATTCCAATCAAATTTGTATCATTTAACAAAGATCTTTTTGTCAGATGAAGGCAAAGCCAGATTAGAGAAAACAGACTTCCAATATGTTGATTGTGTTGAAAAGTTGTTAATTGCTACTAAAGTTTTAACGTATGCATAAATATCTGAATTTGTTTCAAAGTTTTTAAAATTATTTGTTATATTAATGTATAAATTATATTTTTTGTACCCCTTGTGAAATAACCAGTGGTAGTCATGTGAAATATTATTTAAATCAGGCAACGTTTTTTTTTCTTATAAAATGTGTACAATATGTAGCACTTAAAGAAACTTTAAGGTATACTACCTCTTAGGATGACCAAAAAAATGTTTAAACTTGGCCAAAATGAGTCTTTGTTCATCAGTGGACATAACTATACAAAAGAATCCCTGTATAATCCAATAAAACTAAGTAATAATTCATTAAACTGAGTAATTTTGAATCATTCTTAGAAGCGTAATTGATAAATCGTGTAATATAGAAAT
The DNA here is from genome assembly GCF_000327385.1 of Lottia gigantea. Classification (NCBI taxonomy): domain Eukaryota; kingdom Metazoa; phylum Mollusca; class Gastropoda; family Lottiidae; genus Lottia; species Lottia gigantea. The sequence continues at coordinate 1,544,275 of NW_008709190.1, forward strand.
TTTATTTTTTAGTTATTGCATCTTGTAAGTCCATCATCATTGACAAAGTTTCATGTCCATTCTAGGAGGAAGTATGCCTTTAAAAATGAAGTGGTCTTGGCTTCACCCAAAGTGCATAAATATCTTTATCAGGCTGCTGTTTACAACATAATTAATTTGCCAATGCTTGATATAGACAGTAATATTGCTGAAAGAGCCCCCTGCGAACACCTCTTGCAAAATCTAGGACTTTGTCCAAATCTGCATGTTTCCCCAACAGATCTTTACACAAAATCTTATCTGATAAACAAAACATAGTATAATTTTGTAAGTTTTTTATTCTTGTACCCTTTTGACAAAGGAACATTCTCTCTCAAAATGATAAATATTCACAATGATATAATCCTATAGTACAATTTTATATCAAATTTTCTATAATAAATAACATATACATCATTGTAGTGAGATAGTACAATCAAGAAATTTTAACAATATATTATGGAAGATGTGTTGATCATTAATGGAGGCATTTAAAAATCATGCTGAGCGTAACAGAATTTTTGTACTTTCAGTTTACTATTTCAGACACATGGGAGCAAATTCCTTTTCAACCACAAAATATATGAATGATGATGTACTTGCGTCTTAAATTTCTGTGGCCAAAAACATTATAGGAGTTCCGCATGGCTAGAGCAAGACTGATTATAATCCAAAAAAAAAAAAAATCAGCTGACAAAATACACACAAGTCTTCTAAGGAAAGAATGGATACATGATTTCTCAATATTGCCAAAATTTTCCTAAGAAACAGTAAATGCAAAAGCAAATGCTCAGAACTCAGATTTTCTCATGCAACATAACAAGAAACAGAAAGAATGCTTAAACAAAGTAAGTACAAATTCAAAGTGGTAAGTAAATGTCTTAACAAAACAGCACAAAAATGACTCATGTAAGAAATGAATTCAAACCAATTTCTGGAGGACCATATTTGCATAATGTTGTAAACCTGAAGCCAACAACAGACCTTACACCAAACTATTGTCACTGAAAAGCACTGGTAGAGGTTGAAAGAAGTGAAATCTAACTTTAAAAAAAAAAGGATGAAAACTAAGTATAAATGGAGGATGATAATTTATGAAATGAAATAATGAAGTTTCATTGGAAGATTTTTAAAGTTCAGTCTTCTTCTTTTTGCCGTTTCTTTTATAACCTGACAGTTCATTGGTAGCTTCTTTAGCTAAATATTTAATAAAATCACCGACTTCACGACCACCCTACAAATACAATATTTACAATCATTAATGAAACAATTTTTCTTAGATTATTCTGTTTTCAATTGGGGTAATGAATACTGGTAACTTCAAAAAGAAAAGAAACAAGTATATTTTACAAGGATAACAACTTAAGTTCGCAGTTAAGGATCCTTTCAACCAGTTGGTCCTTGGCCAAAACTCCTAGCATTGATCATTCTCATTTACAGCTGGGTTGACTTGAATTATGAGTCCAGACTTTCACATGCTGATCGAGATCGGAACCCACAGCCGCCGTTTGCTCTATGTAACCAAGCAAATGACGTTAAGTTAAAACCAACACTCAGACTGTACTATAGAATCTCAGCAGTGTGCAAGGAGATATTTTTTTTTAAACCTACGTATTGCCCTACTCAAACATTCAAGGGATCTTTATCATGCACAGCCTGTAGCCTTTAGTCCCATCCGAATGTCAATTGCTTTTCCCATGAAGGCTGCTATGATTTGGGTAATACTAAGAGGCACGGCATTCTTACTATTTAAGAATATGTGTTGAAAATGTTTAAGGAATTTTTTGGTTCCACAGGTTATCAACGACAGATTTTGCCGAGATTCAGAATTGGAGAATGCACCTCAGTCCTATCGATCAAGAATCATTAGTTTTCAATGAGGTATTGGTCATCCTTGATGCATTCATTAGTCTTTCTGTTCAGACTATCAGACTGTCAGTGAAAAGACTCAATAATACATGTTTCAACTTACGTTATATTTTACTGGGTTATCTTTCTTGTCTTTAGGAACAAAATACAGAGTTGGGAATCTGAAATGAACATATTTACAAGATATTAAAAAATCTGGCATAACAATGAAAATTTTAATCCATCACTTACAAAATGAATATGAATGGAGTTTTACATCCTACTTTTCTGTACCTTATTGGGCTAAAGACAGGAAACACCATGCAGTGTGCAAAGAGGGAAATCATTTGGCATTAGCCTTTTCTTTATATTGATCAACTGACCAAGAATCTTTAACATGCACAGTCTGTAGCATTTATTGTCCAGTACAAAAGACCAGACAGTAAGAAGACACTGTTTAATTTGAATTATTTAAATTAACCACAAGTACATACCCAGTTACATCATAAGGTTTACTGACATCATTAGCTGTAGCATCCATTTTAGCTATGGTAATTTCTTTCTCATCTTTCAACTACAAAGACACAATGATAAATTCAAACCAAAGGTCAAATAAACGTGACCTCACAAGAAGCAAACATCAAACAGACATATCTCAGTCCTATCGATCAAGAATCATTCTATATCACTGAGGTTTTGGTCATCCTTGATATGTCTGTATTACACCCTTCATTGAGTGTTTTGACTAAATTACAAACTGCCGTGGGATCTTGGCAGTAGCAGACAGCAGACATCCTATCACTGACAGAGTGCATCTGGGTTTATAGTACAGTCAGGTAAAATGCCTGGCAATCATCTACATAAACAATCCCAAATAAAAACAGACACATCTCAGTCCTATCGATCAAGTATCATTAGATATCACTGAGGTATTGGTCATCCTGGACATGTCTGTCTTAAATCTGGACTTTAACTTGAGAGAGCCATGCCAGTGGGAAGACAGAGAATTAATACTTCAAGGCCTTCAAAGATACTGACCAGACCACCTAAAGTGCCTTGCCATATACATCACAATGCCCAAAATATTTTTGCAAAGCAAAGAATAGACAATGTTATCTATGTTCACTTCACATCATTATTTGTCCTGATATTAATGCTGGCACATTTTCTTTTACAGAGATATTTTATAAATAAATGAGATTAAAACAATTACCGCTTCAGCTAATTCTTCATATTTAGGTGCTAAACTCTTACAGTGTCCACACCATGGTGCATAAAATTCTATTAAAACATCTTTATTTTCATCATTAACTATTTCTTCAAAATTTTTGGCTACTACAGTCTACAATACATAAAACAATAATCATTAACGTTATTATTTCTAAAATTCGAGTTTGAAGATATGGAAGGGTTTGGCAGATACAATTTTGATTTCTGGATTTTTTTAATTTTTAAGGATCGCATTTCAACTCTCATATGATATATGTAGCCCCTATATCATAACTGCGTATGATTGATGTGTTGTTGAAATCTCATGGTTTAAAAAGGTTTATTTGGAAATACTATTGGCACGGAAACCCTTTCATAGTGCAAAGATGCTAATGCAATCAAGCATATAACATTATGTGGTTAAAGCAGTATTCAACATGATCCAGACCAATTAAAGAGCATCCACATTCAACCCATGATTATCTTGAGTTCCAACAGACAAAGGAATAACTTACCTTGACAGGAACATCAGTATTGTCAGGAATAGGTTCTGATTTTAAATAGGGTTCTAGTTTACCTTCTAACACATCATTGATAAACTTTTCAAATGTTTCCATACTGAAATATCAATCAATAGTCTTATAACTTACTGTAGAGCATATGATAACAGTATTGAATTCGGCTTTTTCAATGTCATTCTATAATTCTGACAAAACAGACATATCTCAGTCCTATCGATCAAGAATCATTCTATATCACTGAGGTATTGGTCATCCTTGATATGTCTGTTTACAACAAAGAAATGGAATGGAGTTTTATCCTTCAATGAAAGCAATGACTTAAGTTCTGAACATCATGGGATCTTGCCAGGAGCAAATAGTGATAATAGTCAAATACTGTGGACACTCTTTCCCTCTCACTGCATTACTGACTGGGTTTATCACACAGGTAGGAACAAATTCAGATAAAAACAGACATATCTCAGTCCTATCGATCAAGTATCATTATATATCACTGAGGTATTGGTCATCATTGATATGTCCTTGGAATGTTTAGCATGTAAAAGTGGAAGTATGTACTAATTTACTTGGTATAAATACTATGGAAACTATGAATTTTGAAATATCCATTTAGTATTCCAACTCAGAGTTAAAGGGTTTACAGCCAATGGATAATCTAGTCATACTCCCAATTTAAATTTCCACAGTAATTCAATAGTGTGCTTTTTTAATCTTACTGTAAATAACTAATAAATATAAATGTTTATGACACATTTAAGACATACATTTTGGAATCTGTATGCCTTATCTAGTAATACAGCAATACAAATTACCATGACCACACTAGACATATACTGATAACTTACCTGAATTCTTCACTCATAGCAAATTTTCTATCTCTGCTATCCCAGGCACAAACTTTAGGTTTATCACCTTGCGAGTTCAGACCACATTCACTCATTTCATGTGCGAATTCACCACTATTACTGACACCAAAATACAGATTTTTACCAGCATCTCGTAACTTCTTACCAACTTTCATTACTCTGAAATTTATATGAATAACAATATAGTTGATGAGCATATATTTAATACTAATTAACATTAACTCATAACATGGTTGATAAAAAGCTCAGCATTGGGCTGAAAAAATGAAATGTTTTTTTTTACATAGTTGACCATTTTCCCTATTTAAAAATATACCACAGTAAAAATAACTAATTTCAGTGCAGGGACACCAATAGTAAAATTCTATAAGCTTTGATAAAATGTGTCACAAAGACATTACAATTTGATAAAGAAAACAGCAAAAACAACATACCTGTTTCTCCAGTAATTGGTACCCTTTTCATTTTTAACATAATCTACATCATAATAAGCTACAAATAATGGTTTCTTTAATTTGTCAGCATTGTCTGGTGTTCTGTGACTACATAAACCTAGACTGAAATAATTCATAAATTCTGTAATCAAAACTTCAAATAGTTCAGTTTACATATTACATTAACCATGTATAAGCAATAATTGATCAGAATCCATAAACATAATATTCATATGGTCTGCACTCTGCAATTGAATGGTAGCCATTATTTTCCTATACTATGTCCATGATTCACATGATAGTTCAAACATTAGTGTCTGGTCGTTTGGAACTACAAATGTTTGTAAACAAAGCCAAAAAAAACAAAATCTTAACTAGAAATGGATTGACTATTCATTGCAGAGACACATTTAGCTTCACAGAAACAGCAGAGAATTGCTAGATATATAAGCTTATATCAAGCAATTAAGCAATGAACACTTTCAGAAGGATGAAGCAAGTTTTGTATTAGAACTCTAAACTTACATATTTTCTTGAACCCAGTTTTTCAATGTATGTAATTTAGAATCATCTTTATACTCCAGTTGATGGTCTTCAAATTTACTCTGGAATTTCTTGGGACGGAACAACACAATTTTACTGCAAAGAGTCAGTAAAACAACAATTAACAAACGAAATCAAACAATCAAAAATATCTCTCTTCTTCTTAATGAAGATAGTAAAGTGTGTTGTTAGGGCAATTTTTGTCAAAAAAAGCCTACTCTTTTTTTCGATTTCAAGGTGTCAAGGGATCTTTAACCTTTTCATATCAGCTCCTCCGACCTGCAATACTGACAAAGGGAAACTAAAAACATGCTGAGCCCATGGAAAAATTGTAGCATTTGGACATCATAGTATCACATTAGCCTAAAAAAATTGCCTTTCTACTTACTCTTTAAATCCAAATTTTTTCATTATATCTGCATTTTCTGTATGGGCAAATTTTAGATCACCACTGATAGCATCAGCAACTTTTTGGAATGTTTTACCTAATTCACTGTCAAGTGACTTGAAAAAACCTGCAATTAAAGAGCAGAAAGTGAAGGATTCATATATGATTTCCTAGTTCTTATAGGTCTATCAGCAACTCTCAACCTTATAATGACATCACTATTGTGCTTACTATTTTGGGTACAATTCAACCAAAACAAGGTCTTGAGAAACAATAGAGTTACATCAAAGGTATTGAATTAATTTCAGAATGTTAATTTATTGCAATCAGATAAGAATTTCCTCTGCACACCAATGACAAACATGAGCAGGATCTGAACCACTATCATGTGCAGCAAAATAATAGGCGAAAAAAGACCCATTTTCAAACTTACCGATAGCAGCATATTCACTAGATTTAGCTATCTTCTCAGCTTGTTCTAATGTTTCCAATAATGTTGAGGTAGGACCAGCCTTAGATTTCATCAACTTAACAATACCACCTTTAAAACAAATCAATAAATATTCAGCTGTGAGCTGTTTAACAATGCATAGTGTAATGCCATGCTCAGTGGAGGACATTTTGTAAGGACTCGTTCACATTCAGCTATTCTTTTTTGATATCAATCATTCAAAGGATACTGGTATACAAAAGGCAAGCAGCTTAGGCCTACGGTCTCTCCTAACTACATAAAGTTAAAATAAAAATATAAGTTGAAGAATCTGAAAGGCCTCATTTGCCTTAAAATAATCCTTCAGATAGAAGGAACTTACCAGCCTCTCTTGGTCCATTATAATCTTCACTAAATTCTCCATTGCGGAAAATTTTCAAAGTTGGGTAACCAGAGACGCCATATTTTGAGCAGACGTCTTTTTCTACTGTACAATCAACCTGCAATGAAGATAGTGGTCTTAGATATAAACAGATATTAGCAACAAGATCCGATTTTAAACTATCAGTGAAAAAATTTATTAACTGTTACAACTCAAAAAATATACATTATGTATTAAACACTTTTTAAACAGTCAGAATATTGTGTTATTGCAACTCAAATTTAATTTATGTAAACAGGTGTTGACATCCCAAAAATTCAGCTGTTGCCATTGCTGTTTAATACTGTATGAAAATTTTTTCTTCACAGCTTGTTCAGTCCTCACATAATCATAAAAAGAAATCAAGCTAACATCACAATAATATCGATTGATGGAAAACAGATAGAGATTCTCCACTTAGCCACGTAGACAAACGAGATCCAAAATGCACTTTTTTACTCTTTGTCGGCTACAACAAATCAAAACAATTAAATTTTGACATGTTTATGAGAATCCTAATAATTCCATTAGTCTAAGGAAAAAATTTAAACCATGTATATAACTCAATTCCAAATTATGGAATTTAAAGTACCGTACCGAAATAACATTATGTGCTATCACATGCCGAAAAACAAAAATAAAAATATCATAATGTACTTGTATGACTCTTATGGTCAACAAATAAATAATTTTTAATGCAACTAAATATAGAATTTCATTGTGGTGATCAAAAAAGAAAGGAAAGATGAGAAGAAAGTTTAGCCATTACAATTGAGTACAATAGACTACCAGTAGAATCAATGTTTTACCTTAGCTAATGCTACAGGAGGATCATTAGATTTTAAAGTTGAAGCTGCTTTTTCATATTCTGGGGCCAATTTTTTGCAATGTCCACACCTGAATAAGAATGAAATTGCGTTATAATTCATCATTCAACAACAGTTCTTACTAATCATAGGTTTAATCTAAACCACTCTTTGCTAAACTTCCTTTTTATGACAATACATACGCAGTAACTTCACTGTTTTTAGTTTTACTTACCAAGGTGCATAAAATTCAATCAAAGCTAAGTCGTGTTCACTGGCTTTCGTACTAAAATCGGAATCGGTAAAGACCAAAACATCATCCGCCGCAATTGAAGCGACAAATACAGATATTAAAAACACCAAGGACTTCATCTCTAAATAATGATCACCGACTGACCGGCAAAATGAGGGAATTAAAGCACTATCAACCTAACGTGGCGAGCTGAAGGTACATGTGCTGTCGTCTGGTGATTGGTCCACGCCGCTTCAACCGCTGTTTACTTCCGGGTCATACATCACATTGCTATAAATAGCCTTATTGAGTATGGGGCACCATTTGTGCCAAGAAAGTTAAAGGCCCTGTCCCATAAGAAGACTTTCATCTAATTAGGTATTTGATCTGATAACGAAGCTATAACATAACATTACTTTTATATAGCCTAGGTGGGGAACTTTGGAAACAAAGTTTTGAAGAAAAAGTTGAGAAGTAACTTTGCATCTTGTTATGTATTGACATTTAGATGGAACAATTCTCGTGAGCAACTTTAAACATTTTAGGCACCGACCAATTTACAAGCAAAAGTACAGAAAAACTGTGACAGTCTCTGAATAAATAATCTCTTTCATGATTTGTATGGAAGGGTTTTATTGTCAAAATTGTTCACTAGGTATCTTTTACAATTAAGGGTTTTATTTTACAAAATACATAACTCTTTTCAGAAGTTGTAATTAAGTTGTTGGTAAAATTGGGTCAACTTGAATATCCCTTTAAAGGGACAGGTTCACCATTTGTTTGATCAGTCGTACCATAATCTCAGAAACAGGACTTTGTTTTGGCTAAGCTAATCACTAATAGTGTTCACAGCTCACTGTTGAAATTTGAGCCTTCAAATCCATGTGTGTCCAGAATTATCTGCGTTTAAATGATAAAATGACGACTCGTCTTTTCTTGAGACTCTGCAGTATATAGGAAAAACATATATAGGAATAAAAAGAGAAATTCCTAGTTTGGGATATTTTTGAAAGAATTATGCGATCTCTGTATATTACTAGTACATCTGAAACTACTTACATATATTCAAGAACAAAACCAACCCCCCAAAATGGCGAATCTGTCCCTTTAAATGCAAATAGACCCTACAAAAAACTAACCACCAAATATCATGATTTTATTTTACATATTGGTAAAAACACTGAGGTAGTCACTAATAACACTGATATCACTGATACTAATACTAACAGAGCACCTTCATATAGTACTTTGGGTGAAAATACAGTCCAAACAAATAAATGGTATCTTTGAACAGTCACAAGTAAAGTGTAGATGGTTATTGGTAAAGTTTTTATACACATCAAGATCACACCTGCTTCAAACATCTTTTCCTTACAACTGGAATTTAAAGTAAATATATTCTTTTTGTTATATGTTGAGAATTGGTTATAAACAAACAATTACTGAATATGCATATCGATATGTTGAATTATGTTATAAACTAATACTTACTGAGTATATATTATAATATGTTTAAATTCAGGTTATAAATTAACACTAACTGAGTGTTTATATTGAAATGTTTAACTAATGTTATAAACTAAGACTTACTGAGTTTCTATTTTGATATGTTTAACTAATGTTATAAGCTAACACTTAATGAGTATCTATATTGATATGTTTAACTAATGTTATAACTAACACTTACTGAGTATCTATAACAATATGTTTAACTAATGTTATAAACCAGAAAGTGAGACAACTGTATGTTGAACAGATCATTAGTATAGCAGTAAAGACTGGTTGATAACTCTCTAGTCCAATATATCCAGCTGAAACATCTATTGTTGATAGAGAATTGGAATTACCCTGCAAGTAAAACACAATCACTGACATAAGTATTAAAGGTAAAAAATCCTCTGAATAAGAGGTTATATGGAGAGGATTTTCTGTCTTTATGACATGATCCCTTATCAATAAATTGTTCATTTAATCCAAATAGCTATAAGATACAAATAGAGTATAAAATGGTATATTTCAACACATCAAAACAACCCTTATTTCATACAAGAGGGGTTGTGTGTTCATAATTACAAAACAAACCAATATACAAAGTTTTTATGGTTTGAAAGTGGTTTGAAAATCATGTGATATCGTGGGTGACCGTCTGAAACCTCGAATAAAGATTCATGACGCGGAATTACTTTTCGAGAAAAACGCAAAAAACTATTTGTACACGTATTTTGTTAAAATCTTTTTGATTATTTTTTTTACCGCTATACGTGGTTTTCATTCTTGGAAAATATAAACCTTGTATAACAATTTGAAATCTCCGGCCTATTGAACCAAAAACTCGTCTAATAATACAGTATACGAGGTTTTTCATTTTCATCCTCAGAAAAGGGACATTGAACCTCGTATAATAATATATTTTAGGAGGTTTTAAATCTGACTGTTTATATACTTGTTATTTAATTAGTGCTTTTTGAGTTATTTACAATCAAGCTAATAATACGACGTTTTGATCACAAGATCTGTGCTTTTACGAGCTTTCGAATGGTACCAAAAAGTCAAAATGACCAAATATGGCATATACGAGGTTTCAAGCAGTCACCCACGATATATTACTTCAGTCTTTAATAAGGGGATTAACTGCTAAAGGGAAACACTGCAGAATTATGGAACTGTTTAGCACTTGACCAATTCATAATGCGTCAAAACTTTTTTGCACTGCAGGAATTTGAACAGATATTTGTAGCCAACAGGCAAGTCTCCAGATCTCTTACTACAGATTATGCCATGTCATTGTACTAATTTGTCAAGGTCTTAACCCAGCTTCAAAGGAATAAAAGATTAGAAAAAATTATAAAGCAAAAATTTACCTGATAAAAAAAGGAAGACTGCCCCATCCAATAACAATAAATTGTCAAGAAAGGTAAGTTTAATTTGACTTGTGGTAAGATATAATCACTAATGAGTTTTTCAGATACAACTAGTAGACCAACTAGAGTGATATTAGGTGTTCTTAGTATCAACACCATCACAGTTATCCATATAGTTTGTATTTTCTTTAGATTTGTCATTAATTGTTCTTTTTGGGTAGATTCCTTTCTCTTCCAATACAGAACACATTCACCAATAAGACTCAAAATAAAAGTAAAATTAATTCTGGCTTCCATGCTTCCACTGAAAAAAAAAAATGTATTGAAAAAGATCTGAAACAATTCCAAGGCAAGCAACTTTTATTAAGCAGTGAAATATAATTGGCAGGTGTCATAGTGGTGTATATTTACAGTCTTTGGAACTAGATTTTCACAATACTCCAGTTGTTTCTTTTATTATTGTATGTGGAAAGAAAGATTTATGGTAATTATTAGTGCTAGATACATCCAATCATGCCACGATACGATATGTGTCATGATACAAGGGTCACAATATGATATTATCACAATATGGGTTAAAGAGATAAAATTAACATTTTATCTTTAAAGTTTCAATATATATTAATTTATAACTTAATAACTGTAATATTTGGAAAAGTAAATTTTTCAATAGCAGGCCTATGTAATGTTATGCCCCATTCGATACCTCTCGTGAAAATAGTGTTTACAACTTTTTTGAAGTCCAGAAATCCTGCGCTAAAGTTGAGACTGTTCGGACAATATTCATAACTTCATAACTAAAATATTTGACAAAATTATGTTAGCGGTATTGATATATTTTATATTCCATTTCCAAGCTATTTATTAACATTTAGTGGTATTTATGTCATGACGACAGTAAAAAAAAATTGTCAGAAGACTTTAAATAAAAGATTAACCTGACCAAAATGAAAGTTGTCGGGGTCGAGGTGAAGGTCGGAGAAGTTGTGAAAATGGGTGTCGATATTTTTTCTCCATTTTCACGAGCTAAAACCCACTATCGAACGGAAATTAACTGCATTGACCCTGTGAACACGGTAATCACGAGAGGTATCAAACGAGGCATTATTCCCAAAAAGTCTTTCAGAGAGGTTTTAGAACAGCAATTTGGTAACCTTCCAAGAAGTTTGTGATCCTTTAATTAGCAAGACCATTACCTGGCTGAAGATGGGAGTATATCAATGTGATATAGGACCAATAGCTGTTCTGTAACAATATGTTGATAGCAGACATAGTAACATCAGTACACACTGTACTTTATTAGTATACTGTAATAT